>NC_060168.1:34439677-34459185 GCF_021292245.1 Micropterus dolomieu | reverse complement strand
GTGCGTGCGCGCGCCTCTGTGGGTGTGCGTGTTACAGAGCAGGAATGTGCTGCCAGCCTGGTTATGAAAGCAGAGCAGGAACTCTGATCAGCTTGTACAGTTGTTATTGTTGCAGTCAGTGTTAATGCGGACGCTACATGACGCTACACTGACGCTACATGACGCTACACTGACGCTACACTTCTTCTTCTGAATGACTTCAAAGAAGAATCACCTTCACTTCCTGGTTGACCAACAACTTTCATCATGTTATCTAACCGCTTGTTGTTGAAATGTTATGAGCTGTTAATTCACAAAGATATAACACAGCTGACTGACTGTTTATTCATTTAACATGACTATTTAATCATCTTTATGAGCAAAATATTTTCAATACATCATGGAATAGTTGTAATGATGAGCTAAAAGAAAGATCAGTGTTGTAAGTTTAGGAAAATGTTCAAAAACATTTGAAAGATACAAAAGATTTAACTAACAGAGAAAGATTGTTTTGTTTATCTGTTTCTGTGTTTCTGTGTTTCTTTATCATATTTATTTTGTTTCACTATTTTGTGTAGAACATGGGTAAAAAAAGTTGATTTCAGGCTTTACCTCCCAACACCTTTCAAATGTACAGATCATTAAAACATTACAAAGGCACCGCAGATGCAATGTGTCACTTTACAGAGCTAGTGGTCAATGATACGGGTTAATATACGACCGATACCATTAATTCAAAATTAAAACAAAGAAAATGATTATCACTCTGTGATATTATGTTAATAGAGAGTTCGGTCTAACCTATATGAAAAGTGCAATGAGATAACCTTTGTGCTGTATATAAATAAATAAATTATTCCTGCCGAGTACAACATAATCTACATGTTATCTCAGCCAGTAACATGATGTTTTAGATGAAATAAGAAACACTGGATTATGGGGCGGGACTCTCTAGGCGCCTCAGGATTCGATTAAAATGGAACAGAAACGTCTCCTCATCAGCTCAGAAGGACCAGTTTGCACCCTTAATTTACTTTACCAACCTCAGCTGCTCCGTGGTCACTTTCTGCCTCCCGCTCTCGGCTCTCTCGGGGGGGATTAGCGGTCGTCTTATGTGATCACTCGCACATACTTCACTCGGTTAAAAACTTGGTAGCCTATGACGTTACAACGTCCGCGATAACGGATCGCGGGTGAAAAAAAATACGGAAAAGGCGATTTCTGAGTCTTTGAGGCGACTTTATAAAACGCACTGCAGATGGAGAAAGTGGAGCAGACAGAGAGAGGCGGCGCAGGCCGGTGTGTTTAACTTAGGTGTAGGCTTCTTGTGTGTCCGGGTTTTACAATCACAGTGCCTGCTCAACCATCTGTCAGCCATCGGCCCAACCCTAAACCACGCCCTCGCTACACACACATTACGCACTGTTCTTCAAAGATTTAACGCCGCTCTTATCCTGTCACATTTATGTCGTTTGCTAGCCAAGCGTTAGCGAGTGTTACCGTGCTCGCACAGTGTGCATGTGAAAATTAAACCTAATTAAATATTTCATCAAAGTTAAAGATTTAACCTCTGTGCTTAAATGTAAATGTTATTGTAAGTGAACGCAATTAAATAACTTTTATATGGAGTCTTGTTATAATTTCAGCCGGAAGGAAACCGTCACGCGGCTAGTAGATTTGTGGATGAACGCGTTTCTGTGGCGGGAACATTTGAAGGTTTCCGGTTTCACGCCAACAGGAATGCGCTGCTCAGAGATGTTTCTCTAGATAAACAGCAGTGAGATTACAAGAAGGATTAAAGAGAAGTTAAGCGGCGCCCGGGTGCTGCTGAGCGAGGCGGTAACAGGTATGTGTGGTGCTGCAGCGTGTTCCTTACCTGTGTGTGCGCTATGTGCTGGCGGAAGTTCATGCTGTTTCTGTTTTCTGTTCTGTTTTTCTGCTGCTGCCTGAGCAGCGTCAGCAGGGCCGCCTTGTTCTGGCTCTGGGTGTTGGAGGGCCGCGGCGGTCCGGGCCCCGCCTCAAAGTGCGTCAGAGGTTGGGTGTTGTTGTAGTTCGGCAAGGCGGCCGAGGCGTGAGCCCCCGGCGCCGGCGGGTGGCTGAGAGGCGGCCCTGAAGTCGGATGACCCAGCATGTTGGGGTGTGCAGCGGGCCCCGGCATGTAGCTGCTGGCCACGGCCTTGGGAGATCCTTTGTTGGGCTGACCGGGCATCAGCCGCTGCTTCTGTGCGTTGGGGTTGAAGTCCTGTGGGTACAGAGAGGGGCTTGTGGGCTTGTCCATACCAAATGCGGCCCCTAGCGGGCTCTGAGAGGTGTTGGCCATCTGTGGCCATGGCGGGGGATGGGAATGGGGCCCCTGGTTGTGGAACTTGGCCCCCGGCTGTGGCTGTTTGTGCTGCAGCTGGCCGTGGAGGTGCTGGGCTCTCTGCTGCTGGGCGGCCAGCTGCTGGAGCTGCTGGGCGGGGGACAGGTCTTTGGGCACCGGTGGTCCCGGAGGAAGAAGGTGGTTGGTGGGAGGCTGAAGCTGCCGGGGGGGTGGAGCCTGCTGGGACGGGGGAATAGCTGGGGAAGACGTGGAGGAGGATGCGACAGGGGAGCTGGTGGGGTGAGGAGGCGGCCCCGAGGAGGTGGACCTGACATGGGGGGAGCCAGTGAGAGAGTCCCGCTCGAAAGCCACCGAGGCCGGCGAGAACTCCGTCTTCACGCTGACCAGATCTGGAGGAAGCAGACCCTGGGAGGACTGGCTTCCCCCACCACCCACTGCCCCTCCTCCCACCGCCCCGGCGCCACCTTGAGTCGCTGCCAGCTCCAGAGGGTCTTTGCGGTCCTCGAAGCCGTCATTGAGAATGTCCTGGATGTCCTCATAATCCACAGAACAGTTCAGCTCCTCCATCAGCTCCGTCCACTCCTGCTCGTTCAGGTTGAGGTCCGGGAACAGGCTGTTGTTGCCTCCTCCTGACGGCGGCATGATGGGCAGGATGTCATCGGGCTCCTGCTTCATCTCCTTCCGACGGAAGTCCGAACCCGGCTCCCTGCCGCCGTCCGTCGACTCCCCCGCTGGCCCGTGATTCCCGTTAGAGTTCAGCGAGTCGGTGATCCCCAGCTTGGAGTCCCGCGGGGAGCCGTTGGTGGTGCCGTTGTCCAGGCAGGCCTTCTTGTTGGGGGGGAAACCGTCGCTGAAGCCGTTGATTTGATCTCTGCCCAGCGGAGAACCAGCGCTCTCCAACTTCCTCTTCACCGTCTCCTGCAGCTGGAGGACCAAACAGAGCCGTAGAGGATTAATAAAAGCCAGAACACAAACATACAACTTTGGAAATCTTTTAAATTGGGTTTATTATCGTAATTATTTTGTGATTCCTGAAACTGTTTAAGGGCTGCGACTAAATTATTTTCATTATCAATTACATGGCTGCTTATTTTCTTCATTTCAGTTCGTGACCACAAAGTTTTCTCCAGGCCCTCCAATGTCTTGTTAGTCAAACTGTATATAAAGATGGCCGGCGCGTCACCGCATCCTTCCACTGTACAAAAATGAAGCCGAAGTATCCCGAATATACCAATCGGCGCAGGGCTCAGCTGTCGCTCAGGATGTGAGACCCCCCCCCCCCCCCGTTTCAAAATAACTAATTCAAACCTCAGAAAAAGGAACCCTTGAACAAACTTCAGCATCGTGAGAACAACCTGAAATGACAGAAACCATATTTGGGAAAAATTTATATGACAAGTCCTTAGATTTTTTTGCCGGGGTTTATGAACTACAGCAGTGGTCGACAATAGGCGGCCAGCGGGCCAGAACCGGTCCTTTGTCCTGCGGTCAAATTGCGTTGATAGCAGAAAAATAAATATATAAATTGATAGCGGCTGGTGCGGAAATACATCTCAGTCATGACAGATGCAGTTACTCAAACAATCACTTCCTCTTTGACTGTGGCTGCAAAATAAAAGCGTGAGAACGTTTATTGCAGCAATGCTTTAAGTTGAGTATTTCATTTATTTATTTATTTTTATGAAATTTGTTTAAATTTTTCCAGATTACTACAATATAGTTATAAACTCTAATGAACTGTGCAGTTACAGTAAATAAAATAAGTTACTGTAAAACCAGCTTCAACAAAATGTACTTGTGATGGTTCACATCACCCTCTAAAAATATATTTTGGTTAGTTCTTTTTACAGTGTAGTTTTAATATACATAAGTTGGCGATGCATATAGTGATAATTATGTTTATTTCGAATATATATGTAAAATGAAATCAAGTAAACAAATCAAAGTGATTAGAACAACACAATAATAAATTAATTAACAATAGTTACAGCCAGAGACTTTTTAAACTCTTGTCAATGTCCATTACATATTCGAAAAGGGAAAGCTTTTACTTTGAAGAGTTCTGAAGGACACTCAAAAGAGTCTCTGGCGTGCTCGACACACCTCCGGGAAGAATGTAGAAAGTTAGGTGGCGCTGCGCTGCGGAGAGCCTCCAGTTGCAGTAGTGCATGGATCATGCGTAATATTCATCCAGCCAACAACGATCACGAACCGTTCACAGCCTGTCGGCACCGGAGAGGGAGCGGGGCGGACCAGGGACAGGAGATCGCGGAGCGACTGACCCGCTGCGACAACGAGCCAAGCTCCCCCTGGCTCCCCCGTAGTTTGCACCCTGAATTTCCTCAGGTTTATGAATGCGGATCCAACGCCCGGCGCACGCACACTGCAGCACGTGCCTTATTGTGAGCATGGGCAAGTGTCCTTATAATCAAGTAATAAAGGGGGGAAAATATACACAGTTAATTGGAATTGATCTTCCAATCTTCCTAACGTCCCGCACAGTACCTACGGAGCTAAACGAGTGCACATGAGTATACAAGGATTTGAAATAATTTGACTTTGCTAATGGAAAAACATTTGGCTTCTCTTCTGGGTAGCTGTCATATCGTTATCGTCCATCTTTATATACAATCTATGAGAGCAACAGTTCGAAAGCCAAAGACATTCAGTTTACTAATAAATAAAACCAAGAAAATCAGCTCGAGACACTGTTTGTTTGGTATTTTTTCTCAAACTTTAATCTATTCAATCTAATCAAAACAGTGAATCTGATCATTTTAGTTCATTTAGTATTTAAGCAACAATTCCAGTTGTAGTTTACACTGTCTGAATTTACATATCTGCATCATGAAATTAGGTTATTTGTGAGTGCCAAGCCAGCTGTTCAGAATTTCTATTTCAGTATATACAGGGGCAGGTTTCCGGCTGCAGGGGGCGCTGCAGCTGGATGGACAGAGCTGTGAGAGCCAGAAGACGTTGGGGTATAAAAGCTGGCCGGCGTCTGAGCTGCTGCCGTTAACAGAATCAGCTGCGGGCGGGCTTACATAACGCAGATAACAAAGAGCTTCCTCAGAGCAGTCAGCAGATCACATCTGTCCACTCTGCAGGCAGCACGACCCGCCGGATCAGAACTTCCTCCACGTCAGCTGATCCTCACATGGTTTCACTGTGCGATCACTGAATGTTCTCAACACCTGACCAGGTAAACTCAGGTGAAGCTCTTTGACCTTTTGACCTCTGCTATCAGAGCCATGAGGCTTCCTCTTGAACACAACACAGAAACTATTACAGTCTGTTTGGGCTGATGGGAGTCTACAGATCATTGTTTAGAGAGATATATTTAGATATATAACGTTTTGCTTTTAGAGTGTTCTGTTTAATGTTACCAGATTACAGCCATGCTAGAGGCTCTGCGAGGCTGTAACATCTCCAAGCCTCGTAGCCTACAGCGTTAGCTACGCGCATAGCCAAACATTTACACACTGAACAAAATCAGAAAGGCAACGCTTTTGTTTTTGCCCCCATTCATGATGAGCTGAACTCAAAGATCTGAGACTTTCTCTATGTACACAAAAGGCCTATTTCTCTCAAATAAAAGGCCTTAGGCTGGCCACAACAAAAGGCCACTCCAAAATGTGCAGTTCCATCACACAGCACAACGCCACAGATGTCGCAAGTTTTGAGGGAGCGTGCAGTTGGCATGCTGACGGCAGGAATGTCCATTTCTCTACCATAAGCCGTCTCCAAAGGCATTTCAGAGAATTTGGCAGTACATCCAACCGGCCTCACAACCGCAGACCACGTGTAACCACACCAGCCCAGGACCTCCACATCCAGCATCTTCACCTCCAAGATCATCTGAGATCGGCCACCCGGACAGCTGCAGCAACAATCGGTGTGCATAACCAAAGAGTTTCTGCACAAGCTGTCAGGAAACGTCTCAGGGAAGCTCATCTGCATGCTCGTCGTCTTCATCGGGGTCTCGACCTGACTGCAACTTCGCACAGCCATTGAAGAGGAGTGGACCAACACTCCACAGGCCACAATCAACAACCTGGTCAGCTCTATGTTGATACTGACTGGTTTCTGGACCCCCCCAATACAGTGAAACTGCACATTTTGTAGTGGCCTTTTATTGTGGCCTGCCTAAGGCCTTTTATTGTGGCCTGCCTAAGGCCTTTTATTGTGGCCTGCCTAAGGCCTTTTATTGTGGCCTGCCTAAGGCACACCTGTGCAATCCCCATGCTGTCTGATCAGCATCTTGATATGCCACACCTGTGAGGAGGATGGATTATCTGGGCAAAGGAGAAGTGCTCACTAACACTGACATTGACAGATTTGTCAACAATATTTGAGAAATAGGCCTTTTGTGTTCATAGAGAAAGTCTTAGATGTTTGAATTCAGCTGTTGTTGTCTTTATAATTTTGTTCAGTGTACTTGTGCGTTGGTGTCTGCGCTGTTCTGCAATTACACCGCCATAGCGCTAGTTGGCGGTAGCGTTATAGCGTCCACTGTGTTGACTTCTGCCTGTCGAGCCAGTTTAGTTTATCTTCCAGTTTAGCCCTCCGCTAACTTGAATGGGGGCAAAATAAAAATCCTGCAGCTCTTCTAGGCTTTCAAAATGTTATAGTTAGTTAGTTCCAGCCCTTCATGTAAGCACTGTTAGCCAAATGTTGATGATGAAGTCACTTAATGAAAAATCAGAGTATCACCAGAGTTAATACAGCTCATCCTGAGGGGAACGTGAAGGTCTGAACCGAAGCCGCAACAAGCTGAAAATGTTTAATCTCCACATCAGACCAGCTTATTCTGAAGTTATTATATCCACGCTATTCAAGTAATAAAATTCAAATAGAGGATGGAACAAAACAGTAACTAACCTCCTGCCTCTGTAACAGAGAAACGGTTCTCAGATAACCAACCTGATAATTAAAATGTGACCTGATCAGAGTATCCCTACAGCACACGTTTATTTAAGCCTCAGAGAAAGGTGAAGAGAGACGAGATGTGATGTGGGTCAAAGTTTCAGCCTCATGAATCAGAGTGAGTGCCGTCACTGTGTGGAGAAAGGTGACGTCTTCCACAAAGCATGCTGAGAATTTCCTGATTAGCCCGTCTGCTGCCAAAATGGCAGAAGGAAACACTAGTTGGCCAGTAGCTCTGAAACCAGCAACAACAGTCTGGATTACACAGGGAAGAAGAATGGGGCTGCAGCTGAGTATCTTCCATATTTTCCCCTTGTTTTTATTTAATGTGCATTTTCTTATGTGTAGCGTTGTATCTAGAGCTGCTGTAATAAGTGAATTGACCCAGTGTGGGATCAATAAGGTCTCTCTTATCTTATAAAATATAACTGACAAACATAAATATCTTTTCTTACAACTTTGTCATTCTTTCGTGTGTTTCCCAGCAGAGTTTCACCCTCATGTCACAGATAAAAGCACCTGCGTGGGCGGACAGACTTTAAAAGAAGGATGGGTCATCACTTTCGACAAGCTTACAGATCCGCCTCGCATTCTCAGAGTGAGAGGAAAAACTAAATCACTCACTTGTGCAAATCAGTGAGTTTGACTTGGTTTAGGTTTCAGACTCTCGTTTTTAAAATTGAATTTCCATCCGCAGTTTCAACCAAAACACGGATGATGATTTCTGAATATAAACGTGTGAATCTACAGACGCTGCACTTCGTGACGTGCTTTCCTGTGAACTCGTCTTCGAGGCTTCAACGTGGCCGGAGTTAGCTGTTTGAGGAGGGTGTACCAAAGTCATTACCACAAAGTGAACGCACAAAACATAATGTATAGTAATCTTTAAATTATGTTTTTCTTGCATTATGTATTGCTGGACATAAATCAAGTGGTATGCATACAATGAGTATACTTAATTTAGTCATGTTACTAGAGACCATTTTAATAATTTAATTAATTAACTGAAAAGATAAGTATTAGATGAAGAGAGGAGACCTTAATGCAAATTAAGATGACTGGAAACTACCAAAGAAAGGCCGGGGGTGGGGGTGAGTCTCTGGTGGTCTGCCCGGATGGAAGGGAAACTGGTGACTCAGTGAGCTTCTTAAACCTAAATACTGATCTGACCACGCCTCATCACTACCACAGAGACAGAGCCACGCCACTGCACTGAGCACTGTGGCATTCTGGGTATTTGAGTCCCTGACAGCTTCACCTGTCAGTTAACACAGGTCTGTAGTGAGTCAACCGACACGACGGTTAGTACCGACAACACTACAACTAGTACTACTACTGAGGCTGCTTTAACTAGTCACAACTCTGTTACTAGTACTACAATAACTAATACTCCACGCGAGTTGAAGTGTAATTTATACAACCCCAATTCCAATGAAGTTGGGACGTTGTGTAAAATGTAAATACAAACAGAATACAATGTTGCAGGCATCAAATTCAAAGTGAGTGAATATTTGCAAAAAACAAAATTTATCAGTTTAAGCATTAAATATCTTTGTAGTGTATTAAATTGAATATAGGTTGAAAAGGAATTGCAACGTTTTAAACAACGTCCCAGCTTCATTGGAATTGGGGTTGTACTTCTGCGTCCCCCTACCCTACGCCGTCGCCTGACGTGCATCTCCTCAAAAATGTAACTAAACGTCGAGGCGACGCGGACCGTAAAGCACTGTGAATGCTCAGCTGGGTAGCCTCGCAAAGCCTGCGTAGACCCTACGCAGGAGTATAAATCAAGCTTAACAGGTCAGAGGTCAGAGTGGACCTTTGGAAGTGTTCAGGTTGGACTAACTACAGCGTTTCAAGGAGGTTTTTCAACCATCATTTATACAACCAACTGAGACGATGTTTTAGACCTGAGATTTAATCCAGTCCAATAAGCAGCAAAGAAACTGTACTCTTAGTGGGATTAGTCAATAGTCAGTAAATGAGTAGTATGTACCCCAGCACCGCCCCCGTAAACCCATATCAGTCGGGATCTAATTATACTAACAGTATACTATTAAATGAACATTATCCTTTTTATTTAATGTTGTAATATTATACTAATTTATACTAGTTCCTCCTCCAGGTTGTGGACAGAGCCTCTGCAGTGAAGAGATGTGGATTTAGCCAGAGCCAGGATGCGGTCAGGGGGTTGCGGTACGAGGGGGATGCTCTGCTGTGTTTATATTGTAGGCAATGTGGCCCGTCCGTTGCAGGCAACTCTAAACTTCTTACTGGGTCAACACAGTTTAAGCTTGAAACTTTGAAGTTGCACAAGTAAGAAACACAAAACTTGCAGAGGCCGATGCATCCCCCCGAAACACCGAGCAGGTTCACAGGCCGAGGTGTCTTTTAGAACAAATTAAATGGCTGATACAGAGACAGAACTTGACCTCTGACCTCAGCTGGTCCAGGGGGGCCCGTCGGCCCTGGACTAACACTGAAAGCGTACATAGCAAAGAGTAGCTAAAACAGAACCTAACAACAGGCATTCATATAAAAAGATTAATAAATCCAAGGTGTGTCTGTTCAGAAGATAGTGAACGGCTTCGTTATGGCTAAAGCCACAAAGTCTGCATATTTAACATTACAGTCCAACAAACAAAGACTTCTAAATATCTTCAGAAGGACTCATCCTACATTGTTCGGCTCTCGCCTGCCACAAAAATCCCAACTATCTGGTGCGTTTACTTCAGCTTATCGTAGTTTGACTGCATGTTTTCAGCAGGAATGTTTAGTTTCTTGCACTGAAACTCTGGTTTTCCTGTTGTGTCTGTGGTTTTCATTTGACTTTCGCTGCGTTTTCTGTTGTATTTGCCTGTAAATACGCAGTAACTTGTAGAATCAGATCGATAAGTTGATATGTTGGCAGGAATGTAAACAGTGGTTTCTTATTTGTCTCTATCTGACCTGTATTTTCCAGTGCGAGTTTAAAACTGGGGCTGTGGCACTGTCGATTAATCTGTGGATTATTTTCTAGATTAGTTGTTTGCCCCAGATGACATCCTGAAATGTCTTGTTCAGTTTACTGTCGCAGCCGAGGAGTTAAGAAACCAAATTTTCACATGTAAGAAGCTGGAATCAGAGAATTTCTAGCTTTATATCTGATATAATATAAATATCTGATTAATTTAATACTTCAATCAATGCAGCTCTATTTAAAATATTTTCATTCTAAATGTGATGTCATATTAACCGTTACTGACCTCCATGACGGCAAATTGGTTTATTGTTCAGTAAGATCTCTTGCTTCAGTTCACACCTTCGTCACAACTCCAACTCGTCAATGTGTCTAACGCCTGTGTAAATAGTGACTACGCTCCCATTTATTGGTGGATAAATACCTCCATTGCGTAATTTTACGTCATGACGACATAACAATGTTTTTTTTTAAATCAATTACGAAATTGCTAATGGACAAAATCGCCAGACAGGAATGTCTAGTTTTAGCTAAAGCAGCTTTTAATTTAGTATTTCATCTTCTAATACTGCATTTAATTTTGCCTTTAATGACCTAATAGATACCACCTTTTCATAGAAAATAAACTCTGTTCCTCACTTTCATATACTGCCTCTCAAATGAGCTCTGGGGATGTTTGTTGTGAAAACATTCAGTATTGCTTTTAGCATCTGCAGTTTAGCCTTGTTAACCTCTGGTGAGTGACGTCATCACAGGGAGAAGCCAATCACAGCTCTGCAGCGACGGTTTAGCCCCCTCTCCTGCAGCAGCGCCACGGAGCGTGAGCAAGGCGTTTCCTGACAGTACCGCACACACAGTGATGAGTCAGCGGCGAGGGGGCGGCAGAGGGTTTCTGTTCACACTGAGTCACCTCTCAGGACTCCAGTGTTTGTCAGTCGGTCCCCGCGGAGAGCAGATCCACGGCCAGGACCACATACAGAGGGAGGAGCTGCTGATTTAGATTCTATACTCGATGGTGTGTACACAGAGAAGGGTGGCACGCTGAAGGAAAACCCAACTCAGTGGGAACTCTACTCAACACTGTTCTTCCAAAGCACAGGACTCATTTTGTTGTTGTTGTTGTTAAAAGAACCCCTAGAAACTCTTCAATAGACACTAGAGTCTCCCAAAACCACCTCAATGTCCACTACAAAATCTAAAGGACCTAGACCCTTTTAAAAAAGACCTGAAAACTCCTCAGTGACTGTATGATTCTCTTAAAATGACCACAAAACCTCAGCAGACAGGGGAACCAGAGCACGACTTGACGCCTTCAATCCCCAAACTCCCACCCCCTTACATATCTACGCCAATCAGACGCAAGAAACCTGAAATGAACATAAACAGCAACCAATGAACGCCTCTAATCCACGTGTTACACGATTTTAGATCCCTGGGTACAGCGGGGAACAATTTCAGTGTGACACAACAAAAAAACGCTGATCCACTGTTAGCTAACGTCAAAAAGAAATTATATCGCAATATCGTAGCGAACAGCCTTCCCACATTTAGCCACCAAACAGAAAATCTTTGAAAACTTCAGAAAACATTTGGCGCTTGGCGGGTGTTAATTTCAAGCCCTGCCACAACCTCCAGAAGGACCACTAAAACACCAGAACCGCCTAAAAACTTAAATTCGAAATTAGTCGAAACTATTAGTCCTGAAGGACCCCAGCACCTCCTTCATTACCTTTACACATCAAAAAGGAGCCGGAGAACGTCAGCTGAATTTGTAAACGCCCCTTTTGTTTTTCACTTTTTCACCTCGTTAAGGAAGCAGAAAAACTGAACCACAAGAAATATGTAAATGAGAACAAGTACTGTGGATTTTGCAGCGTTGAACTCCAGTACATGTGATCACAGAGAGCAGGAGGAGAACGAGGCCCCGCCCACACTACTGCGTTTTCGACCTTTTGCTACGTTTGCACCTCCCGTCCAGACTACAACGACAAAAATGTAGACCTAAAACGGACAAGTTTGAAAACGCTGCCGACCCCGTTTTGCGTTTCAAAACTCCGGAGGGCGTTTTAGTGAAGACGGGCCAAAACGGAGGACTTTAGAAACCATGACGCAGCCGCTCACGCTCGGCTCTCTGATTGGGTCTTGCAAAGCAGAAACACGATGCTGCTGACCGGGTTTTTGACATCATATTTTTATTAAAATATTCTGTACCGTGCAAATAACACTCATCTGCCTAGACTTTGCAACAACTCCCAGTCTGTTACAATCAGTAACAGTCCCAGCTCGTCATTGATTCAGGCAACAAAAACAAACTGGTCTGATATTTATTCTTTCGCTAAATCTTCTGTAACTACGGAATAGACCATCTGGTTCGTGTTTACACTGGCACGCGCACGCCCAGTGTTCCTGAACGGGCCCTACTGTACTGTCGTTTTAATGTAGACGCAGATCAACTCCAAAACGCAGCGGAAACGCTCGTATTCGTTTTAATTCTCCGTTTGTAAACTAAAATGGACTAGTGTGGATGGGGCTGAGCAGGTGTACTGGGCTCACACCTCACAGGCAACTACCTGCCATCTCGAACTTTTTCTGCCACCATGAAACGAGAACGTGATCTGTCCTCGCCAGACGTTAGCTGTGATGCAGATGTGTCGTTTGTCAACTAAAATGAGGGCAAAGAAGAAGAGATTAAGCCGTCTGTATTTTGTTCAGGTGTTTCACGGTGGACAAAAACTACCTGAAACAATCACATAAGTGGAAATTATTTAATATTTCGAGGGATTAAAGAAGACCGTTTCATTCATGCTTTTACACCTGCAGCCTGTTTGCTGTTTTGAGCTACAGTTTAAAACCTGATAAATCCCACCTGCTGCGAGGCTCCGCTATCAGATGGACTCTTCTACACACTAACAGCTGAGCGTCTGGTAACACACACACACACACACACACACCTGTTGTCAGGATTCATACAGAAGCTGTGAAGACTTCAACAGGCACACCAACCTGAGAAACCCTTCAGTATTTCAGACAGGGCAGCAACAAGCAGACATCTGCTGAACAGATGAAGGCACATTTAAATCAATAAATTATTAAAATGACTTGAGTTTTCATGTGAGACTTTATACTTTTAGTTAAACAGGTTTATCTGACAGCTGTAGTTTCCACATGAGGAGCTTTGGCAAAGCTTGATAGAGTATAGTTGTGTGTCACTAAACTGAACATGTACAAGCATCACTGACGTAAACAAACCTGGAACAGCGTGAGCAAATATTAATAACTAACTGAATAGCTGCTTTAAGACCCGTCAATTAAAGACAAGGCTGCTTCCAACACTCGTGTTGGGCTGCTGTTTGGTTTGGCTTTGGGCTACAAACCAACGAATGAATCTGCTGCAGTTTAATGTGTGATTATTATTGACTCATTGTTGGCCGATGCACTGCAGTATTTACTAAAACGAAAAGGAGAGAGAGGGGTCAAAGGTCAGGGTCTGGAGCTGGTGTCGTGCCGACAAACACTTCTAACCAGACTGTGTCTGTCAAAGCAAACCACAACACTGGCTGAAAGGAAACAGAGGTCATGTGACCCAACAGCCACAAAACACTTCCTCTGCCAATCACTGAAGCTGTAAACACACAGCGGGTGACAGCAGCTTCAGCACAGAGGCAGCGACCAATCAGTAGGGCTGGGTATCGTTGAAAGATTATCGATATCGGTTCCTGAACGATATCCCAATTTTATTCTCAACACACCGAGAACCACTGTTGTTTGTATAAAGTAACGTAATTATCACATTATTATCATTAATATTGTTTATTTTAATAATTAATTAATTTGAAAAATTCTACTACTGGTCAAAAAGCAAGACATATTTTCTATGTAACAGATATATACACTGTGTTTTTATTCCTCTCTTAGTTTTTATAATGTCATTTCATTGTTTATTCAACCTTTATTTATTCGGGGGAGCTTCACTGAGAGGAAGGCCCTGATCACATTCACACCTGGAAGCTGCCCAGTACAACCTGCCTGCTCTGCTGGCCACTAAGCACTGGAGCTGTTGGGGTTACGGGCCTCGCTCAAGGGCACCTCAGTGGTGATAAATGAGGGAGGTCAAACTGGGGAAGATCCTGTCTTAGACTCTTCCTGTCTTAACTTCACACTGAGACGGGAACTTTCTGTAATACGGCCCCTGGTCCATAAACTCCGGCACAGGCGATCAATGCAGCACCTTTCTGCCTTGTTAGCATCATTAGAATCAGAAATACTTTATTGATCCCTTGATCGGGGGGATATTCTTGTTACAGACGCACACATTGCACATCACGACATAAAGGAGTGGAAATAATTAGGGCTGTCCCCGACTAAGGATTTACATAATCACAAGTCTTACCTGATAGTCGTATCAATGTGCGTTTGTGCACGGAGAGAGGGGGGGGGGGGTTCCATTCACTGGTCTTGTGCAGAGCTTTGCGTGTGTGCCATGTGGCCAACAACTGCGTGCACGCGGCGGGTGCATTTCAAGTACGATTTAAAAACGCTGCGAAGCTTGAATCTGGCTCCGCCAATCCAAGCATCGAATCTTCGACTATGCTTGGTTTACTTTCCACACGCAGATTTTATCCTGCCGGTCCGGGGATTGAACCGGCCCGTGCTTTTTGTCCTGCCCCCGCTGCTGAAAAAAATCCTACAGGAAACACTGTCGCCTGAAAGACTGAGAACTCCTCTTTTTTCACGGCAGCAGGTGAGCCGCACGACGGCTTATTAATGATGCAGCCTGTCCAACAACTGAAACAGACATCTGCACCCTGTGTGTTCACCATGGCACTGTAGACGCCGTTCGCCACTTTGTATAGGTGCTGTGCGAAAGAAAGGCAACTGACTCGCGGCTCTGCTTCAACTGTGTGACACCCAAAAAACTCCTCAGCAGACACTAGACCCTTCTGCACCAAAACCGCTTAATAGCTCCGTCCTCGGAGAACGTCCACATGAAACCTGTTGAATTCATAAACGTGCCTTTTGTTTTTCACCATTTAAACTTGTTAAGGAACCAGAAGAAATACGTAAATGAGAAAAGCCAATTCAAACGATGGCAGTTCATCGGCCTCATTCCCCCACCCTGTACGGCAACCGAGGAAGCTGAGGTTAAGTCTCTCAAATTAGTCGGGAAACGAGTAAAATTAACTCAGCGTATATCCAAATTAACAGCCACACTGACGTATCTTAACACCTCAGACACACCACAAACTGGCAGAACAATTCTTCATGTGCCATTAAGACAAATATTCAGATGTATTTTCAATCAAGCCAAAACTGTGCTTGTGTTATTTATAGTGTCTCTGTGTAAACGTATCGTGACCAAACTGCGCTTCACCTGTTAAGACGCAACACCTAGTATTTCTCTACTGCTTTTTAGTAGCGTACACTTTGAGTTATATAATCTGTCACAGACTGCACATAACTGAATTTTTGAGATCTTATTTGTTTCTCCAGTAAAAACACTCCAACAATACCTGGCTTAACGGGATGAAGGAGATCACATGCTCCCATGTTATCCATGCCGATATTAATTTTCTCCATAACTCTACCTCCAAGTAAACTGATTAGCATTCAAAATTAAACGTAATCTTCAAGTTGTCATTTGCTGTATATTTAAGTACATTAACACTCAGTTGTCGTATCAATAGGTAAAACTAATGTGTCTGAATCCAACAGCCCTGTGATAAACCCTCCCTTCATGAAGGTTATTCATGTTTTTTGTTTTGGTTGAAAGAGTTTGAGGTGTTGCTGTACAGTATTGCTGCTGCTCACAGATGTCTCGCTTTAGATAAAAGCATCTCCCAAATGAGAAAATGTAATGTTATTGAGCCAAAAGGGTTTGTGCTAGTTGCTTTTCTGCATTACAAACAGATCTGCAACAATTGGTCGATTAGCCCTAACTGCTAAAGAGTAAAAATATAAAGCAAAAGGACAGCTTCAAAATGACTAGGCTTCCTTTCACCACTCTGGTTCCTGATTTTGCTGGTGTAATCACACGAGTTAATCAAACATCTTGCCACACTTGTCAGAGCACACAATTCTCTGTGCCACATTATGATAAGAAATATTTTGTGGTTGTACTGTGAGAGTGACTCCCACCATTAGTTCAAAACTAATTAAAGCAATCTGAATCTGTGAAGACCACATATGAGATTCAGACTGCCACTCTGAACTAGGGCTGGGCTATACCGCCAAAAATGTTATCACAATTTAAAAAATTTATAGCATTTGACATCGATAACTATCTGGATAAATGTCAAATCCTTATTTCTTTTAAGTTTAAAAGCTGAGAGTTGACGAAACCAGTTGTGGTTTTAAACTTTTTGTGATGGCCAGAACATGACAAACACTTGCCAAACAAGTGGGGTTGTGATGTTACAGTGGATAAGACATGTCTTTGGCGTGGGAGATCTGGGTTAGATTCCCACTACGATAACTTCACCAACCTGAGCAAGACACTTCACTTTTCAGTCACTTTTCCTCCTGAAAATAATACCTTAATATAAAACGAGGTTTTAGTTTCAAACGAATTAAATTAATATTTGTTCCATTGTTATCGACATGATGTTTTACTGCTCAGCCCTACTGTGAACCCTGCCTGTCTCTGCTGGTTGTGTTTTCATGCTGCACCCGCCTGTATGTGTGTGTGTTTTAACCTCCGGTGTCCGGTGCTCACTCACCGCTATCAGGGTGCTGTTCCGGCTCTGCTCCGCCGCCGTCCCTCCGCTCTCCCCGAGCTCCGCGCCGCCGCCGCCGCCGCCGCCCGCCGCCCTCTGGCCGGCCTGGTCGCCGCTGGACTGGGGCTGCCGGTGCTTGTTGGACCGCTTGGCTTTGGCCTGCAGGCACCGCTGGTGCAGGGCGAAGGTCTGCTGCCTCTCCAGCTCCAGTCGCTCCAGCGTCGCGTTCTCGTAGCGGCTCTCGCAGCTGTTGTGATGCTGCCGGAAGAGTTCGATCCTCCGGCGGAGCCTCTCCATCACCGCGCTGTGTCGCGGTGTAACAAAATCCGCCATCATCAATAAAGACTTGTAGTAAACTCCCGGCTCAGGGTTCGTCCATAAAATGCTGAATTTGGCTCTTTTTTTGTCACTCTGGGCGTCTATCCACCCCCCCTCGCCCTCTACAAAGACTCCTGTGCTGGCTCCATGGAGGCGACCTTTGTCTTGCTAATGGCCTTCAGTCACAGCGGCACTCACTGCCGAAGAGGAAAATTAAGGTTTTTGGGTGCAATACCATTCAGCCTCCTTATTTAACTCACTTACAGCCATATATATGTGTACATACTATAAATCGCATTGTGTGCAACAGCAGTGTGTAAGACAGAAATGCTGTATTCTTGCTAGAGCCACATTCCGCCCGAGTTCAACGCCACATTAAAAACCCAAATCTCTGATTTATGTGGTATGAAAGCAAACCAAGCCCCTGCTCGCCTTTTCTAGAAAACCCTTTGAATCGTTAACACTACATGTCTATGTCAATCAATGAACCCGTGAGCTGTCTCACTAACTCCCGTGGAGCTAAGTTAGCACATTCCTCCACTCAAAAATCAAAGTTGGAGCGTCGAAAATTCCTTTAAAAAAAAAAACTACCCGAGCTGCCTTTAAAATCTCCTTATTTTGCAGCTAGCTCCCGATAGCTTACGACTTCACTTCCATGTATTTGTTAAAGGGAGTGTTTCACTCCCTGGGAGCATCATAGCTGCTCTACAACTTGTCTGAAACTTTATTTTGCTCAAGTATTAAAGTAGTTAGCTTGGTTAGCGATGCAAGAGCTAGCTGGCTAACAACTTGCCTTCTTCACAAACTTGGCAACAATTCCTTCAGCTAATGAGCACATTATTTTACCCCCACGCAACAATTACATACTCAAGACAAAAGACTTCCCAGAGAAATGAAGATTAGTTAGGTTTAAATTCACTTACTGTGAAAGTGTTGCCGTCCGCTGTTCCTACAGCATCTGTCCAGCAAACAGCTGATCCTCCGCCTCCTTGTAGCCGTTAGCCGCTAGCTGCTAGCTGCTAACACTATGTTTTGGGTACACGGGCTAACGGTAGCACGGCTAGCTGGCTGGTTAGCTAGCCTGAAACATTTAAATAAAGCATCATACTTTATATTTCCCCGAGGTGCCGGCGCAGATAACCCTCCCCCTGGCCGAGCCCGAGTCGGGATACTAAAGGTTTTAAGAGCGGAGAACGGATTGGGAGTAACAACGGGCTGACTCCGTCCCTCTGTGCTGTTTCTATTGTTTTCCAGCGGACAGGCATCGCTCCTCCGCCATCTTGGAAACTTTCTCTTTTTTCCATCAGCGACAGGAGGAATGTCCCTGCTCCCGCCTCACCGGTGATTGACAGCAGAGACAGCCAATGACGAGCGGCCACTTTGAGGAGAACTCGGTGAGTCAACGGTCGGTTATGCGCAGCGACAGGGAATCATGAGGAACGAGAAGCCGGCAACTAAAATAACTAACTAAAGTTCAACGTTTCTCATTGTTGGTGATCGATTCTCAAATCCCTGCGGTCAATCAGTACGGAGGCCTTCTTACTTACTGACAGCAATTATTGGCTATCAGTTAAAAGTCCCGCCCACTTCCGGGTTAGCAGCTGTGGTAGTTCTCAGCGTTTTTAAGGCAGATCGTTTACTAATCACAGTTTAAAGGCTACTAATACTTATTTATTAGATAACAAATCCACGAGTTAGTTGTAACTATTCCCGTTTTACTGGTTACAGTTATTGGACAGTACAGGTGGATCATACAGCAGCTTATTATGACCATATTCGGGTTTGTTGTCAGGCCTCCAGCGGCAGAAGAAGTCAGGTGAAGCAGAATAAAGAGAAGGTGATGGATGGATGAACCAAGTGAAGTCAGGAGACCGAGTTCAAGTCCTGAGTGGAAGAAAGTCAAAGTGTTCATGTTTAAGTTAAATGACGTGGTTTTGTTGCCTAAATCTGACCAAACTACCGCCACATATTTAGAGAGACTGTTGAGCCAGAAAAAAAACATCCTAGATCAAAGTGTCAAATTTACAAGAGGAAGAATCGGGAATTCCCTGAATCCACAGCAAAGTCTCTGAGGTGCGTGAGAATCTAGAGATTGTGGGCTGAACTGACGAAGTCTAACTAACTTCCCACCGTGTGTGTGTGTGTGTGTGTGTGTGTGTGTGTGTGATGCTGCAGCCTTGCAAAGTGAAGTTTCTCTCATAAATGTGTGACTATAATGTCAGAGAATATCCGAGTTCTTTCCTGGTAGATTAATCCTGTCTCGGATTATTCCCCCTCTCCGCCGGCTCCT
>NC_060168.1:34438342-34439577 GCF_021292245.1 Micropterus dolomieu | reverse complement strand
AAAAAAAAGTCAGTGCGCCGGCGCATGGTTTGAAAGGGTTGTACTTAGTCTGCAAATTAGTCATGGGTGTGTTTGGGGGCGTAACATGCAATAAACCAATCAGTGTCATCGCCCTTTAGAAGCCGGGTCCCCAGGAGACGTGACGCCAGCCACAAGCAGAAGCTAGCATGCTTGTACTGACCCGCTGTTTGCTGTGTGTGTTTGTGTGTTCAGGTGCGTTGGCGTTGCAGATCTCGTGTTTCTCTGAAGCGGAGAGGATCTACATGCTGGCGAAAGACACGACTGTCAACAACAAGACGCTCGCTTCCCTCGTCATCCCAGAGATCTTGGTAACAGTCGCTCAGTCAACAACAAACACACTAACCAGCGCTTCAGAAGACAGATACCGCCTCGTGTTTACATAGTAACATCCCTGAAATGTGACGTACGTCAACACGCAGGTCATCCCTGACCACACCCACCTGACTGATGTTTCTGTTTCTTGTCGTCGTCTCTCAGACCAACAGGCTGGGGCCGGACGTCTGTCCTCTGCTGGTGTTTGTCAACCCAAAGAGCGGCGGGCTGAAAGGCAGAGAGCTTCTCTACAGCTTTCGGAAACTTCTGAACCCTCACCAGGTCTTTGACATTTCCAACGGAGGCCCGCTGGCTGGGTGAGAGCAGCCGACACCTCGCAGGAGGGACGACGGCGTCCGTGAATGAAGAAAACGTTTTAAACCTGCGCTCCATGTTCACCCATGTTGGTGCTGAGATCTCTCACGAGATTTCAGAGCGAGACTTCAGTTTCCTGTTAAAAACAAAGGGAGTCCCTCGTAGTACAGCTGTGGCCTGTACTACGAAGCGAGGTACTCGGCTTATCCAGGTAACTTCAGGTCTAACTTCCTGATTAACCCGTACTGCTGTGGACAGGTGTTACCCGACGTCTGTTGCCATGGCAATTTACGCCGTCTCTAAACTGCCCCGAGCAGGTTTTGTTCGTCGTTAACTCGAGGTTACCATGGATACGTGGACTACACACATCTGTACTCGGCGTTACAGAGGAGAAGTATTAATACACACCATCTGTACTTGGCGTTACTGAGGAGAAGTATTAATACACACCATCTGTACTTGGCGTTACTGAGGAGAAGTATTAATACACACCATCTGTACTCAGCGTCACGTTCACACAGCGAGCTCTGCTTTCAGAGAGGAATCTTAATTAACTAACGGGCCAATTTCTTAGATGGAGCCCCTTT
>NC_060168.1:34434302-34438322 GCF_021292245.1 Micropterus dolomieu | reverse complement strand
TTGTTCGTCGTTAACTCGAGGTTACCATGGATACGTGGACTACACACATCTGTACTCGGCGTTACAGAGGAGAAGTATTAATACACACCATCTGTACTCGGCGTTACTGAGGAGAAGTATTAATACGCACCATCTGTACTCGGCGTTACTGAGGAGAAGTATTAATACGCACCATCTGTACTCGGTGTTACTGAGGAGAAGTATTAATACGCACCATCTGTACTTGGCGTTACTGAGGAGAAGTATTAATACGCACCATCTGTACTCGGCGTTACTGAGGAGAAGTATTAATACGCACCATCTGTACTCGGCGTTACTGAGGAGAAGTATTAATACACACCATCTGTACTCGGCGTTACTGAGGAGAAGTATTAATACGCACCATCTGTACTCGGCGTTACTGAGGAGAAGTATTAATACACACCATCTGTACTCGGCGTTACTGAGGAGAAGTATTAATACACACCATCTGTACTCAGCGTTACTGAGGAGAAGTATTAATACACACCATCTGTACTCGGCGTTACTGAGGAGAAGTACTAATACACACCATCTGTACTCGGCGTTACTGAGGAGAAGTACTAATACACACCATCTGTACTCAGCGTTACTGAGGAGAAGTATTAATACACACCATCTGTACTTGGCGTTACTGAGGAGAAGTACTAATACACACCATCTGTACTCGGCGTTACTGAGGAGAAGTATTAATACGCACCATCTGTACTCGGCGTTACTGAGGAGAAGTATTAATACGCACCATCTGTACTCGGCGTTACTGAGGAGAAGTATTAATACGCACCATCTGTACTCGGCGTTACTGAGGAGAAGTATTAATACGCACCATCTGTACTCGGCGTTACTGAGGAGAAGTATTAATACACACATCTGTACTCAGCGTTATTGAGGAGAAGTATTAATACACACCATCTGTACTCAGCGTTACTGAGGAGAAGTATTAATACACACCATCTGTACTCAGGGTTACTGAGGAGAAGTATTAATACACACATCTGTACTCAGCGTTACTGAGGAGAAGTATTAATACACACCATCTGTACTCAGCGTTACTGAGGAGAAGTATTAATACACACCATCTGTACTCAGCGTTACTGAGGAGAAGTATTAATACACACCATCTGTACTCAGCGTTACTGAGGAGAAGTATTAATACACACCATCTGTACTTGGCGTTACTGAGGAGAAGTATTAATACGCACCATCTGTACTCAGCGTTACTGAGGAGAAGTATTAATACGCACCATCTGTACTCAGCGTCACGTTCACACAGCGAGCTCTGCTTTCAGAGAGGAATCTTAATTAACTAACGGGCCAATTTCTTAGATGGAGCCCCTTTAATTAAACTAGTCTAGGTGTTTTCACATATTTAGAGAGACTGTTGAGCCAGAAAAAAACATCCTAGATCAAAGTGTCAAATTTACAAGAGGAAGAATCGGGAATTCCCTGAATCCACAGCAAAGTCTCTGAGGTGCGTGAGAATCTAGAGATTGTGGGCTGAACTGACGAAGTCTAACTAACTTCCCACCGTGTGTGTGTGTGTGTGTGTGATGCTGCAGCCTTGCAAAGTGAAGTTTCTCTCATAAATGTGTGACTATAATGTCAGAGAATATCCGAGTTCTTTCCTGGTAGATTAATCCTGTCTCGGATTATTCCCCCTCTCCGCCGGCTCCTCTTTGTGCAGCTGGACCTTTACAGCTTCACCGTATTACACATAAAATACATGAGCTACAGTCAGAACACTGGGAAGACGATCAGGCCAACAAGCCTCCCGCCGCGGTGTTAGATTTAGCCGTTAACGTGTCCTCACACACTATCGACCTGCGTCCCTCTGGGGAAAACACGGAGCGTGCGCCGTTGTGGGAAAACTGCCCCTTTTACGCGAACGCGCACCGACTCGACTAAGCAACATCTGATCCACCGCCAGTGTAGCGGTCAGTTTGGTCACCCTGAGTTACTCTGAGCAGGTTGGACTCCCTTCGCAGTGCGGGACACAGGGGTTACGGTCTGAGCCTGTCGCCAGCAACAAGAAGCTCTTTTTGTGGACGCCGTTGTGACGAAGGAATCCACAGCAGCGCAGATTCAAAACTTTCTGTACCTACGAGTCATTTCAGCACCAACATGTGGAAACAGGTTTAAAAGTCCTGAAATCACCCTTTAATCTTTCAGGCATCATTTTGGGGATTTTGTGTGTTTTAGCTCTTTAAATATAAATCAGGTCAACGTTTGTTTCAGTTCATTTCACTCTTCACTTTCAAACATTTATACACATTATTAAAACATAAATCCATAAAGTCTAAGTTTTTCATGATCGCTGCTCAGACACTGTAGTTACCTGGTTACGTGCAGCTGATCAGTAATCAGATTACTCTACTACACCCAGCCTTATCGTGGTGGCTTACTGTGTTTTGAACAGTAGTGTGCAGCTTTCCGTTCGTTATTTCTCTGCTCTCATTACAAAAATCAGAGAAGATGTTTCTGACGTTCCCTGTTCTTCTTCTCTGGTCCAGCCTCCATACGTTCCGAGAGGTTCCCAGGTTTCGGGTGCTGGTCTGCGGGGGCGACGGGACGGTGGGCTGGGTGCTGGGAGTACTGGAGGCTGTCCGGCACAAACTGGTCTGTCGAGAGCCGCCCATCGGCATCGTGCCACTGGGGACAGGTCAGAGCGACGCTGCTGGATTTCAATCTCATCGCTTACTTTAGAGGAGGTCCTGCGGGGCGGGCCGCGGACTCTGCTGAGGTTCAGTATCTGCTCACGTCTGTCCTCTCTCGTCAGGTAACGACTTGTCTCGTGTGCTGCGCTGGGGAGCAGGTTACAGCGGCGAGGACCCGCACCACATCCTGGTCTCTGTGGACGAGGCAGACGAGGTTCTGATGGACCGATGGACCATCCTGCTGGACGCCCAGGATATGTCTGAAGACAGCAAGGACAACGGCTTCCTGGAGCCGCCCAAGGTCTGGTCCAGGTCCTACCGGACAGTCCGGACCATTAAGTCACACGAAGTGACTCCAGTCCTCATGTTGTGTTTGATATTTTGAGAAAAGAATTTATTGGAAAAAAAGTTGTGATATATTTCAAGAAAATTCAGACTTTTTCAAAATATAATCAACTTTCTTCACGTAATGTTTTCTCCAAATTCCGAAATATTTCAACTTTATTCATGTTCTTTATGTTTTCTTCTGATCTGAAGTTATATTTTCACTAGAATATTTAGTTGTAATACTTGTGGTAATCCAACTGAGCTAAGTTCATTTAAAATAGCACCTTTCACAGAACACAAGTCACAAAGTGCTTTACAAGAGTAAAATATTAAAAATAAATGACAATGTAGAGAAATAGTAATAAATTATATTCAATTCAATCAAGCTACAGTGAATTTTGCCAACCTTGATATTAATAACCTTTCTAATCAATCGTTTCACCGTCCAGCCTCTCCACATTTCATTTAATGTTATGTTTAATTCACGTAGCATCTCTACATGTAGATCAGACTTCACTGGAACAGCTTTAAATGTCTCTTCGTCTCTCAGATCGTGCAGATGAACAACTACTTCGGTCTCGGCATCGACGCGGAGCTCAGCCTCGACTTCCACCAGGCGCGAGAGGACGATCCCGATAAATTCACCAGCAGGTAAAACTTCAGTTCATGCAGACACAGCCGAGGCATGTTTCTGCAAATACACACTATGGAGCTGCAACGTAAATGGGAATTTTTCCTGGTTAGTTTCCTCCTCTCAGACACTGAAGTGAATACATGACGTTTGAGGAGGTCATCTCTTATCCGATCGTTTTCTTTACCCCCACAGGTTCCATAACAAAGGAGTGTATGTGAAGGTCGGGCTGCAAAAGATGAGCTACAGTCGGAGTCTCCACAAAGAGCTGCAGCTCCAGGTGGACACTCAGAACGTCCCGTTACCCAACATAGAGGGGCTGATCTTCCTCAATATACCCAGGTAAGGGGCACCTGGCAGAGTCCTGACCTTCGCTGTCAGATAAAGCAG
>NC_060168.1:34426329-34434282 GCF_021292245.1 Micropterus dolomieu | reverse complement strand
GTGTGTGTGTGTGTGTGTGTGATGCTGCAGCCTTGCAAAGTGAAGTTTCTCTCATAAATGTGTGACTATAATGTCAGAGAATATCCGAGTTCTTTCCTGGTAGATTAATCCTGTCTCGGATTATTCCCCCTCTCCGCCGGCTCCTGTTTGTGCAGCTGGACCTTTACAGCTTCACCGTATTACACATAAAATACATGAGCTACAGTCAGAACACTGGGAAGACGATCAGGCCAACAAGCCTCCCGCCGCGGTGTTAGATTTAGCCGTTAACGTGTCCTCACACACTATCGACCTGCGTCCCTCTGGGGAAAACACGGAGCGTGCGCCGTTGTGGAAAAACTGCCCCTTTTACGCGAACGCGCACCGACTCGACTAAGCAACATCTGATCCACCGCCAGTGTAGCGGTCAGTTTGGTCACCCTGAGTTACTCTGAGCAGGTTGGACTCCCTTCGCAGTTTTTGTATGAGGTAAACTTCACAACTCCTTCATTCATTTGGACTGTAAAAGTCTCTCAGCACACAACCATTGATTCAAAATAAGTTTCTCATGAAACCAAAACACAACATAATGATTTCATTTCAGTCGTTTTAAAAAACAAACAATACAAGATACATGTTTTAAAACACCTTAGAAAGTAGTAGCCTATGTTACAGTACTGCAAAAGACAGAGTACACAGTTTTCACATTAGCCAACATTTACAGAGTTTATCATTTCCATATTATCTATCCTGAATTCATGCAGCGGTCAAAGAAGAGGCATCCTACAAGAAACAGCCTGTACTGTATTTTACAGAGCTGCAACATAAAGGTTTGATTAATCAAATGCTTCAACAGTGACGATGGATGTGATCATGTAGAGTATTTGTGTTGTACATACTGTAATCGCTGCAGTCTGATCGAGCACTAAGCTGCCAACACTCAGTTTGCAGGTGACATAGGCGTCGGGGAGGGGCCTCTGCACATATCAGGCAAAATAAACAACAACATATGCATGAATATTAATCAGATGTTTCAGAGAGGAACAATGAGCAGAGCGACAGTGAAAGGTATTTTAATAATGGAGAAGAAAATCTTATACAGAGTGATGCAGGTACTTTGTGTGAACATGAAGTATTTCAATGTGAAACGTGTCTTTCTGCACGTGTTTGATGTACTCAGTCAGTCAGATGCACAATATTAGGTTCACAGGATATATGAGCCCCCCCCCGGAAGATTTTGATCATTAAACACTTAATTTCCTTCATTCGAGAGAAATTTTCTGAACCAATATATGGTGAAAATGTTCCGGGGGAAAAAAAAAATTCAGGTGGTGTTCAAAATGTAAAAAAACGTAATATAATGCAGTAACCGATAACTTGTTTGTTCGCTTAAGTTACTTTTCTTTGACCAATTTGTTTCTTCTATATTTTAAACTGCATTACGTGTTTTCTTATTGTGCAAATGAACTTGATTTGTTGGTTAACATTTTTCTTTTTTGATAAATGTTTTATTGAATTTTCCAAGGGAACAGACAAAGAAGAAGAATGGACAGCATCACGTCATGAATAAGCACAGACAAGATATTCTAAAATGTGGAGTAAAATAAAAACAAGAATGAAGACAGTGGGAGCGCAAAGGGAAACAGCCTTAAACAGTCTTCCCTCTAGGGGCCACCAGGAGGGTTCCACACCTTTTTCTGTGAGTGGGATGTAGTCGAGAAAGGGCTGCCACAGCCTGTCAGAGGGGCTTTCGTTGCCCTTCAAGACGGCATTCAGTCGCTCCCTTTGCCACTGGTGCGCAGGAGGCGGCCTAGACTAGATCCACTGAAAAAAAACAGGCCGGGCTCCTTGTTCATATTGTTGTTCAAAATCTTGCCAAGTTCTCTTGCTACCCCGTCGCAAAAATGTAGAGATGAGGGGACACTTCCAGCGAAAGTAGGAGCCAATGTCCGTTTTGCATTCGATACATAGGGGAGAGATTTTTGGGTCAACAATGTTGAGAAGTTGGGGCACTGAAGCCTGTGAAGTGAGTCCAGTACAAAGAAAAACCTTCCCTACCGAGTCCAGGGCGTCAGACCATCTCTCCTCCCCAAACCTAAGTCCTAGGTTGGTTAACATTTCTGCTCGTAGCCTATTTTATATAAGTGGTGGGGACACGTCACCTACACTGTCAGACTAATGTAACGTACAAGTACAAAGTACCATCACGTTGAAATACTCGCCAGACACCATTCTGCCCGACAAGTACTTTTATACATTTAGCTGTTGATACTTTTCTTTTGCTTATGTGAATGGCAGGACTTTAACTTGCACCAGAGTATTTTACAGAGCAGTACTGATACTTTTACTCAAGTAAATATGTATACTTCTTCCACCTGAAGTTAACCTGCAAAACTCCCTGATTTTAAAACATCCACACCAACAAATACACTCAATGAAAAACACGTTAATAAGAAGCTGCAGCGTCGTCTTCAGTTTCCATTTGGCCTTTTTATTCATCAAAACAAACGTTGACTGCATGTCCACACACACATCGGCCTCCGTCATCACAGTATTTCATTTCGAAGCTGGACCCTGGCGCGGCGCGTCGGCAGGTCCACCTCTCTACATAGTGTGCACATCAGAAACAGGCCGGGCCAACAGTTTAGGGTTTAGTTCAAACACAATGTCAACAAAAAAAAAACAAGTACAGCGTTACAGAGTCGTGTAAAGTTTCACCAGCAGGTACAGTGTTCAGTCTACAGTCTGTTAGCGAGGCAGCTTCAGGGAGAAGAACAGAATCTGAGACTAAAAAGGAAAACAGGAGGGAGGGAGGGCGAGCGAGACGTTCACTCTGTCCTGAAGCGTCGTGTTCTTACTCTTCAGCTTTAGAGCGACGGCACAGGAGGAAAATAAAGACTAAAAAACACAAACAAAGCAGCCTGAACCCGACTTCACTCCAAGAGCAAAAATAAGGTTAAAAGGTCACCTGACATGGAGGCAGGCACCCCCAGTTCGCCTCGAGGCCCCGAAATCTGAACCCACAAACAGACTCTTTAAAACTCATCACGTGGCGGCCAATCACGGCAAAGCTCGCTCATGATAGGTGAGAAGAGCCACCTGTATTTAAAACAGACTTTTTGACAGACGACGTATTTTCAGCTGTTTAAACGTTCTGGAAAACTGAAGTTTGGTACAGCGAGGACAAAAAGACAAACACGTAACAGTCACTTCGAGGAGAACAAGACGGGACGAATGTTTCAACACCGACTTCTTAAAAAGGCGATGAACTCTCGTACTGTACAGCGGCGCTCGTCTCTTCAGCGTCAACAATCCCATTTCATGACGAACACAACAATGAGGACACCGAACCCACGGTCGCATCTTCACAGACCAAGTTTGTGGGATTATTTCTCATCATCACGACTTCCTTGCGTGAGTTTTACCACGAGTGGACAGGAAATATGGCGTGCAAAGTCCTGACGGCGGCGCTAGAAGGAAGCTCAGGGTGTCGCCAACATCGCTGAGGTACCTCTGGGTCGACAGCTGGACGAACGGACAAACGAAACACAACACTGCTTTCAGGCGTGACTGGCGGCCATTTCTCAGCCTGTACCTGAGGTCATGTGACCCGCAGCCGCCCCCAACAGGAAGTGGCCAGGCAGCAGCAGACGACTCCGCCAAAACTAATTTAAAGTTAAATACATTTAATAAACTTTGTCTTTCACCGTCATCTCACGGGCTTCATCAGAGGATTAAAGTTGGCTCAGCTGATCTCTCGTCACAGATTTAAACGCCACGAGATGCAGCTGGAAGCTCTGGAGTTTAGTCGACAGACTTCGAGTTGAGTTTTTGTCGAAAATGATATTTTTTCCAAAGTCACGAATGAATTTCACACAAGTGCCGTCTCTTAAAAACATGGGGCGAAACTCTGACATTCAGGATCCATTTACAGCAGGAGGAGGAGGAGGGCGGCGTCTGATTGGTGGAGGTTTTGGCGGCGCCGCAGGTGGACAGGTGTGAGTTTAAGCGCCTGAGTTTTTCCCGTAGTGCCTTTTTCTTTTCATATGGGGTTTGATGAAAGAGGGACCGAGTGTCTGTCCACCTGCCGACGCGACACGTCTGAAGTCCGAACGAAGGCGACAGCAGCTTGTTTTATCGAGCGAAGGAACGTGAACGGGAAGGAACAAGAACACAGTTTGCTTATCAAAACATAATTCTGCCTGGGAGACTGAACTCAGGGACATAAGGAGCTAACGAGCCGCCGTCGCGTTTGTTCGGACCGACCTCACGAAGAAAATATAATGGGACTACAGGAGAGTGAAAACCTCGTATCTCAAAGTGTCACGAGCCTGTCTCAACAACTGGAGATACAAGCTTTTCGTGCTGAGGGGTACGTGGGTTTAAACTGGACTTTGGAGTCTGCTGCTGCCAGAAACCAGGTAACAAACACCTGTCGCTCACCTGTACCGCTCAGGCTCCGCGGTCCGACCCGGCTGACCTCTGACCCCCCCCCGCCGCCTTCAGGACAGTAAAACATGAGCGCTGCGTGTTCGTGGTGGTGCGAACGTGAAGCTTCAGAACAAAAAACACTTAAAATGACAAAGAATTAGATGAAAAAGGAAGAAACGGTGGCAGCTGGAGTGTTCCCACTTAATTGTCTCTACTCGTCGCCTGCTGCGCCACACCTTTACCTTGTGGGCTACTCTACGACGCTAGCTGGCTGAAGGCTAATGAATCAGCTGTTAGTAGGTGAATTAGCTTTTTAGCAGGCTAATGTTTGCTAGTTGTTGATAAGTAGATTGCATTATTTGCAGGCTTGTTAGCAGCCCTCGCTGTTAGGCTAATTAGACTGTTTGTAGGTTTAAGTATGATGATAGTACTGATGCTACTTTAAAAACACTGTAGTACAAGTAGCCAAATGTACTACCTAGTTGCTCTGGAGCTAATTAGCAAGCTAAAACACTTTTGGTAGATTCATTCAACCACCATTTTATAGGATAATTTTACAAACTCCCTAATGACTCAGCTTTGTTGGCTAATTAGCAGCTAACTGGCAAGACTTTTGGTTGGTGACTTCCAGACTACTGTTAGCTTAATAAGCACCCTGATAGTTGGCTAATTAGCAGACAGTAGGTAGCCCGAGCAGGAAGATGGCGACATCAGACTGTTGCTAGCCAAACTCTGCCTGTCACTAGGCTAATAAGTTGTTTTTTTTGATGGTTATCCTGCCTCATTAGCATCCTGTTGGTTTGTTATTAGCTAAGTCTGTTAGCCGCCCAAACAGGATCATGCTACGTCAGATTGTGAAAGCAACATGCGTGTCTGTCAGGAGGCTAATTAGCGAGCTGCTGTGGGCCAATTAGCAGGCTGTTGGTAGGGGGGCGGGGCACTTGCTAGCTCAGGGTGGCGGTGGGCTGTGAATCGGACGGGACGCGTAGATCCCGTGGGTTCGAGTCTGCTCAGGTGTTGTTAAGGAATGATGCAGGAAGGTTTTTTAGATAATCTCTTTCAAAAAACAAAAATCCTTTAATCACACTAAGTCAGTCCGGTTCATACTGGAATCATCTTCATCAGGCGTCCATATCGGAGGGCTTGATTGGTTTCCTGTCGGCTTCGCTGCTTCCACGGGTTCCATTTAGGCGTCGTCGCCTCGGAGCAGAGGAGGAGGACGTGAGGAGGAGAAGGGAGGAGTTTTAGGGAACGAGAGGAGGGGGAGGGAAGGAGGGAGGGGTCGAGGTCAGGGCTGTGGATTCAGAGATTTCAGTCCCTTCTGACCCGGTTCCTGGGGGATCTCCGCAGAACGTCGTCCTCCAGCTTCTACAGGGGGACAGAACAGAGGAGAGGTTCACAGACAACACGAGACCACAGCGCTCTCATCCAAAGCCCGTTCCCCAAAACAGAGGAACACGAGTGACGCAGAACTCGACATTCACAGTCACTTCAATTAGACGTGACTTCGGCCAAATGAACACGCGTTCTTAATGCTGGCACATCGTGGTTATGATTTCATCTCCTCGCAAATCTAAATCTACCAGCTTAAAATCCAACTTTTTGCATCCTTTTTTTCAACCTTCACTCTAAAAAGCAGGTTTCCACAATCATACAGAACATGTGACGGTTGCGTGTGTTTACTTTTGGAGGGGAGCCTAGGTGTTGAAAAATCACTGTGGTTTGCTGTCATTTTAGACTGGAAGCACAAAAACAATGAGTCAGTGCAGCTGATCAATACCTCAGCGCTGTTTGTTTACATTTGCCATTCTGCGATGTAGATATCAGAAAATATCCTTACTGATATCTTGACTCTAACTGATCACCCGGGCTGCTGGTAAATTATACTGAACGCAGCATTGTCAGACCGCACTCATCTAAAATCATCTCCTCACCTCGCCATCATCCGTCGCCTCCTTCTCCGCTTCCTCTTTTTCTGCAGGACTTTCTACTCCATCGCTCTTCTCTTCTGCAGCTGAAAGGGAAGAACAACAGTCAGACCAACAGAGTCAGAAAGAAGGAGACCGCAGAGACGGGAAATAAAGAGGCGGTAACAACCTGGACTGCTCTTCTCTGCCTCTACAGCCTCCTCTTCCTCCTCCTCTTCCACCTCCCTCCTCCTCCTCCTCCTTCACGTCGGGCTGAGCTTCGTCGGTCTTCTTGTACTCTGCTGCCGGCGTCGCTGGGCTCTTCTTCTGCAGGACAAACAGGAAAACAGTTTAGTTTGAAAACCTCTCCAGACCTTTTCAACGCCACGTACACAACTATAAAAGTTAAAAAAACTTCTCCCCCCCGAAGAGCTGATATCTGAAAGACACGAGACTCAGTAAACATCACATCACTTTTATAAGTTGAACAGACGCCAGTACAGGGGCAGCCGGGCTGTGGTCGAAATCGCTGACTGAAATTTTCCTCTCTCGCCGTTTTAAGTCCAAAATCGGCCTATTTTGTTGCGCCAAGTCTCAGAGGGCGCCATCTTGATTATTGTGCAATACCTGCGAGCTGCCTTATTGGCCTTTTTGTGGCCGTGGGACGTTCCCTTCTCACTCTACAGGCCTGTAAAGCAGGGGGGGCTTTCGGTGACAGGAATGTTGATGAATACTCTTGTTTTTATCAATATTTCAATGTTTTGTTATTTGGAACGCGGTTGTATGGACAGAAAAAGTGTTTAAGATATCTTACAATAAAAGTGAACATTTTAACAGTAAATCTTGCCAAAACATTCGCCTGGTATATTCTGAAAACGTATGATAACGTGTATTTTAGTTTATTTTCATCACAGTGAAGGTTACAGTTGGATTCCAGGTGTACTAGAAGATATTCAGGTGCATTAAAAGATCCCTTATGATGGTTTTGATGGTTTATTGCATTGAAATATAGTTGGGTTTTTTTTCTTTTACCAGGCGAGGTTAAAAACATCAGATTTTTCTTTACTGAATCTCCATGTAGTCTGTAATGGTAAAATAAATGTGTTAATGTACAAAGGATTTATGTTCCTCAGCTGCTGACCTTTCAAAGGAGACCAGAATGATGCATCTGGGTCTGACGGTTGGGAAGTTATTCCTGATTCATTTTGGATTTGTTATTTTAGGCCTTGTTTTTTCTGGAAATAGGTGCCAGTGCCCAATTAATCAGCATCTGAGGTTTGAAGTTGATCGGATTAATTCTCCAGGAAGATTTCGTTGAAGTATGTAACCTGTGAATCGCCAAAAATTACCGACTTCCTGTTGAGTTTAGGGCATCGCTCCCAGAGGCTTTTTTGTGGGTCTGGACACGAAACACCGGCTCCCTTTGCTAAGCCACGCCCCAAATACCCAGCTGGCCAATCACAGCGCAGTATAGAACCCTCTCTGAGCGCCCACACTTTCACGGCTGCGCTCCATCGACTCTAATGCAACAGGAGGTCTCTGCTGCCGTATTTTTCTCAGATCTGGTCAAACGCTGTTCCTGCAGCATCTTGTAATATTTACAGCAGCTACCCAGAGAGGCTGAAAGGAGAAGGAC
>NC_060168.1:34412626-34426229 GCF_021292245.1 Micropterus dolomieu | reverse complement strand
CGCGCGTCACCCCAACAGCGCGCGTCACCCCCACAGCGCGCGTCACCCCCACAGCGCGCGTCACCCCAACAGCGCGCGTCACCCCCACAGCACCGTTACCCAGCGCCTCCCACAGCTGCGCGTTACCCAGCGCGTCCTACAGCTGCGCGTTACCCAGCGCCTCCCACAGCTGCGCGTTACCCAGCGCGTCCTACAGCTGCGCGTTACCCAGCGCGTCCTACAGCTGCGCGTTACCCAGCGCGTCCTACAGCTGCGCGTTACCCAGCGCGTCCTACAGCTGCGCGTTACCCAGCGCGTCCTACAGCTGCGCGTTACCCAGCGTGTCCTACAGGTATGCATTACCTAGCGTGTACAGGTGTGTTTTCTTGTCGGTGTAGTACGTCCTCAGGTCGGCGTCGGGTTTCTTGGCGTGCTTCTCTTCGTACTCTCCTGTTTTGGGGTTTTTGTGTCTGAAGATGAAGTGCAGCTTGTAATCTTCTCCACATTTGTCGGGTCCAAACATGATGGTGTACGGAGTTTTATCCACAAAGTGGTCCTGAGGAAACACACAGAGACTACATCATGTTTCTGAAGGAGTTTAAAGTCTCACTTCCACCTCTGCATCTTTTAATTCCTTCAACACATCCAACTCACATTTTAAAACCCTGCAAAAAACACAAACATCTTGACTTGTTTTTTGCTTGTTTTTTAAAACCAATTTTGATAATTGAGGATAATAAAATCTGATCTGTTTCTTCTTTTCAGAAATCTCTCTAAAATCTGTAGTATGTCGTTCTGAGACCTCACCGAGAAACTCATTACATGACTGAAGGATCCGTCTTTAGTCTGTTTCTTCTCTGTCATTGATCAGCTGTTATACATTTACATTTTATCCAAAGCGTGTGTACATCTGGAGCAACCAGGGGTTAAATGTCACAATCCCAGACAATGGTGTACGTCTCACAGTGGGAACTGAACCCAGGTCTCCCACACCAAAGGCAAGCATCTTATCTATGCGCCACCACCACCCTCATAAACATGGATACTGATTTATCTGTAATTAGATCCTATCGGCCGATATCGGGTCAGGCTTGAGTATCACCCCCCGCCACCTTTATGTCATCGGTTATTGGCAGCGGTGGAAATAGTATTTTGATCTGTTCGATCATTCCTGTTGATGTTGTAGCTCGTTCAGGTGGATTTATTTTTAAACTCCATCTGTAGCTGCTACTCATGGAAATACATAATTGGCTTCTACAAAATGCCTTCGTCTGCGTTTATAACAGCTGACATAGGTTAAAAAAGAGAAACAGAGTCGGATCCTTCCCTCAGGTCGTGAGTGTCGCATGGTTTGCCCACCAGAGGGCGCTCTGCAGCTCCTCTGTTAACAACACTGCAGCGCCACAGAACAAAACACCAGCTGACCGCAGTCTCTGTACTCTGAGGACTTCATATAGGTGAGCATCACAGCAGTGAGCACAGTAATCACAGCCTGTACAGATGTGCGTGTGTTTGTGCGTAATGATCCAAACCGACCAGGTTGAGGTCAGGAGTCTGGGTCAGCAGCTTGACGTAGGCGCCGCCGCAGTCGATCCCTGCCTGGAAGTTCACCTCGTACCTGAACACAGAAACAAACAATGAGAAAAAAAGCCGAGGAGAGCGTGAAGTGTAAAAGGAAAGGTTCTTACTGGACGATGAGGGGCTTGGTGTCGAAGGTGAAAGGTCGCAGCAGCTGGGCCGAGACGGCGTGATGTTTGGCTCGAGACTTCAGGACCAGACCTTTATCACCAGGCAGCTTACTGTCCTTCATCTCCTCCACCGCCCATTTACCTGTTAACATCATCAGGCACCATCAACAAGGAAAGGAGCCGCCGTTACCCACCTCAGGCGTTTATATTCTGCGACCTGCACCTACCGTCATACTTTGCGATGTCTTCATCTGTGTCCTCCTTCTTGGCGCTGGACAGCACCCAGCTGAAAGCAACAGACAGGGAGTTCAGTTACCGACACAGCTGATCCAAGCTAACAGGTCTCCAAAAAACACTTTAGATTAAATAATCGACCACATAATCAAAATCTAAACACGCCTAAAAACAGAGCTTTGAGTGTTGCTGTGAGAAAAATGCATGCTGGGATACTTGGCTTGAGCCCCCTAAGTGTTCTTAACAAAACAGGCAGGAACCATTTCCACTAGGGCTGAACGATTGATTGCATGTGATAAGGGGGGGGGGGGGGCCCCCAGTGTTTTCGGAGAATTACTAAGCTTGTCTATTAAACACGAGAGGCGTCACTATGTTTTATTTCCGTTGGCCAATTTAGAATTATTGGTTCTAAAAAATATTTTTTTTAAATCGCAATTAGATTATCATCCCACAATCGATGAGCACCAATTTCCAGTCATTTGGACCGTTCATCTTTAGATGTTTGGGCGTTTCAGGAGCGCAGACTGAGAACCTCTTTGTGCTCACCCGTCAAGCGTCCCCCGGTCAAAAGACTCAGCGATGAAATGTTCCCCCATCGGCTCTGGAGCCTTGTAGGTCACCTGCACACAAACAGGCAGAAGAAGAAGTGTTGGTGACAGAATCAGACACAGTAGAACCATTTCCATAAAATAGATGATTACAGAAAACACTTCAGGTGCGTTTCCTTTCGGTTTGGAGTTAACTGGTGTTCAAGAGACTTCAGTTTCAGACCACAATGAAAGTCAAACTGTAAATCAGCTCCTTGTTCTTCTGCAGCACCCGTTCTTACCTTGGGTGCAGCAGGAGTTTTGGGTGCAGGTGGCGCTTCATCTTGGGCGTCCCCCTCCAGCTCGTCCTCGTCAGCTCCGGCCAAACCCAGATCCAGCTCGTCCTCCACGTCCACGTCGTCGCCCAGACTGTCCTCAACCAGGTCCTCGGCCTGAGAGACGGGGGCCAAGCTGAGGCAGAGGAGGCCTGCTGCCAGAAGAACGAATAACCCAACCCTCTGATCCATAGTCTGCAGAGGAGGAGGAGGAGGAGAGGGTGAGCACAAGAACAATTTTACAATGGGTCGCCAAATTTACTTGGGCGGCTGTTAATCTACCTGGGCGGCCCGCCCAAGTAAAGCCTGTGTGTGGGAAACACTATTATTTTATCATGTCTAAGTAAAGGTAACTCCTCATTATGAACATTTAGTTTCTCATCATCAACCCTCTTTATAAATCTAAAGAAAGCCAGAGATTTATGTCTGTAAACCACTTCACCCTAAATCGCCCTGGTGCAGCGAAGCGTCAATAATCTGCTCCTTTCAGGTCTCAGCTTCCAAGACTTGCTGCTCTGACAAAGGTTCCAGATTAATTTAAATTCAATTCAAAGAATCAAACATCCAACGTATGCAGAACTGGTCGCAGCTCAGCCGGAGTGAAAGCAGCCTGCAGGGCGTCCTGGTGTTGATGTTTTTCCAGCTGTTCGCGCTCCCTGCTGATGCCAAAGCTCCGCAGAGCCTCTATAAATAACTACAACCATTACTTCTACCTACAACTGCACTCAAGAGGAACAGTGACGAACTTCTGTTGTGTCCCGACATCATTAACACACATGTTTGCTCCTCTCTCCCCCTGGGAACATCTCAATGACATAAAGGCTCCTAACCTTAACTTGATTCTAACCTGAACCAGAGATGCTCCCAGTGTAACGTTATAACCAAATTAAACTGTTACTTTACATCAACAATAAACCTGTAACCTGTTTGCAGCCGACGGTAATAATTAACGTGACGGCAGCCAGCGGGACGTAAATGATTCCGTTAATCGACCGAGCCGAGTCTGAAGTCACTGTGTGCGCGACTCAAGTCTGACTCGAGTCCAAGTCTAAAACTCGAGTCCCCATCTCTGACCTGAACCCTAAAACCAAGTCCCTCAAGCAGCGTTCCCATGTGGACACGAGATGCATTAGAGCTGAGCAATAAATTATATAATTTTCATTATGTTCATGTTCAATAAATGTTTGATTCCTTATTTAGCACTCAAGCGCAATTTACACCTCTGCGTCGGGTCTACGTGCGTAGCTACGCCATAGGCTACGCACGTAGCCATGTATTTATACTTGCGCTCTCTCTAAACGAATGGGCGGAGAACCATAACTGCACTTTCACTGGTCATCGGGACATAAAACCTGCACGTATACAATCAGCAGTAAAATCTCTAACAGCTAGATGAGTTTGCCCTTAAAATACTGCTTAAAAAGCGTTTTTACCTTACAGGTTGTACTTCTACTACATATGCGTAGTAGCAGTGAAATATGTTCCCCGTCGTGGCTGTCTGACGAGCCATCTTTGGCGTTACAGGCTTTCCCTATAGAGTTGTATTAAGGATTGTTAAAGTGGTGTGTCTCCTCTCTGAAACGTCTCTGACCGCCCGCCCTCGCTGAAACACCAACACAGACAGGGAACGCCTAATATTCTCTGAGATATTTTATTTTTAATTTAATACAGTTATTGTTATTACTGGTCGCACCACATGACATGAACACTAAAGAGATCAATAAAAACTTTACCAGATATCATTATTCAAATTTTAAAGAATTTTCATGTACACAAACATTTTTTTGATGAAAATCTCATTACAAACATTTATTTTAGTGCAGTACACATTCACGGATTTGTTTTGAACAAACATAACTTGACAATATATTTATTCTAATTTCATTCACTGCAGGCATGTGGTGTCAACTGCAAGTATGTTTTTTCTCATTTACTGGGTGTGTCAGAGGCGTTACCCAATCAGCAGCCACATTTACAAGACAGTGAAGTCCAGTGGATGACGTACGCAACAGGATGTTCAAGGCACCAACATTTCTGTTGAAATAAATGCTTTGCCACATTTTGTTAGGACTAAAGTTGGCATCAAACTGAAAATAACTAAATTTACTTGATTTCACAGGGGAATCGAACGCGGTTCTCCTGTGTGAAAGTCCTGGCTTTGACTCGGCCAACAGAGGTCATTAAAAACGTAAACATGGGTCGTAAAGCAGCACAATAAATCAAGTGAGGACGGGCTCCTACGCCAACATGTTCATGAAAAAATGCATTTCCTTCTAGGAAATGGAAACACAAGAGCAACATGTTGCTTCATTTAGTTTTCATTTTAAATTTAAGACGTAATATTTTTTGCTTCTTTTAGCGACCCCGCTCTTGCTGTAGGGTCAAAATGAACATGCTGTCCATGGCGAGCAGCGTTTCTTTACTTGGGAGTGGAATCTGGTAAAACAGTTACAATTAACTAAATATTACCAAAGTGAATTTACAAGTTCTAAATATTTTTTTGGACAAAGACTAAAAATAATCCGTTGTTTCTGAAATGTAAGAAAAAGTGTGTCAAATTGCAGAAAAATCTATTCCAAATTATACTACAATAAAAGTATTTTATATGTAATAGTCATAAATTGAAAATAAAAAGGACAAAAACTAAATTGCCAATCATGGAAACTTTTCAAAATTTACAGGCAGAGAATAGGCCACCTAAACAAAACAAGCTAGCTTCCTACAAAAGGACTCCATGAAATTTATAATAACAAATATAGGTAGAAATAACTTTATATTCATTGTTTTTCTGAGGTCACATGATATCCAAAAGTGGCAACTACATACCAGGTGTTACAATTTTACATTTTTCCAGATTTGAGAGAGAGAGTTTAAAACCTACTTACTGTTTCAGTGGGTCCTTGGCAAACTGGTATATTATTCAACTTCCTGTCTTCTAATGGTGGTCGTTTGTTGATGTTCGTACCGCATGATATTTCATAAAATGGACATTATCGGACAAAGTTTGCTTGTGTATTATGGAAATATAAATACAGATGCTTTGCAATTTTGAAGAGGACTAAAGAACACTTAAAGAAATCACACCAAATAGGGCCAAACACAATTTTGAATAGATTTAAAGTAATTTTAAATAAGTTTTCAAAACAGCAGTCATGGCCGGACGGTCGCACCGCATGACATCTTGACACTTTAATTATCAGAAAAATTACAAACAGCTAAAGTTTTTTTAAAGTTAAAGGTAAGTACATATATGGGAGAGGTCCTGTATGTATATGCTTTTATGCTTTCAACCTTTTTTGTGTGAAAACAATCCAGTTGGACACAAAATGTAGGCGTCACGTCACCGACCCATCTCTCACGACACAGCGATATACACACACACATCATTCCTTCAGTGTCGGTGGCGAGTTGTTTTGGAGGGGAGGACCCCTTCCCCCCAAAAAACAACAATGGTAGGGGAAATACTGCACTAATATATATATATGCTATTGAAAAACCCGTATCGGTCGACCACTAGCACACACACACACACACACACCATTAAACACACACACACACACACACCATTAAACACACACACACACACACACACGCGGTGTTAACCTGTGTTGTCCTGGCACCCATGGTAACCAACCAGCGCCCACAGGACACGCAAACTCAGATCCTTGAACCTTAATGAGATTACACCCCACAGGATTACTGCAGAACCCCCACAGCACACACATGCATGCCATTAAACGCACGCGCACACTGAGGGGGTGTCGGTAGTAATCAGATTTATAGACCTGCAGCAGAATCACACAAACCTCCTGTGTTCAATGCTGAATCAAGCAGAGATGCAGAACGTTTCAGGGCCGATAAACACGACCGATCATTTAGCTCCGACTGATTGATAAAAATCTAACAATAAAAGCTGTTTAGATGGACCAGTTTATTTTCCCCACACACTTCGTAAACTAAGTAACATATTCGCAGACACTAAATGATCTTTTTGTCTCTTAAACGCTGCATAGCAAATCAACACAGATTCCACCTTTAAATAAAGTGAAGCAGGACCGATGAACGCAGGCCGATATCTTAATCCCGTCTTCAGCTGAGCTACACGTCTCACTCAGCAGACCGTCGGGATAATCAGATTAGCCTGCAGCGGGATTAGCATGCCTGGCTAACAGCCCGGCGGTGTAATAAGAGTTACTACTACCACCACTAGCGGTTAGCTTAGCATCAAGGCAGGTGTCCACGTGGCATTTAGAGGAATGAGCTGCAGAGATAATACATTCAGAAGATGTACCAGAGGTTTTCCCACAATGGAGCAACAGGGAAACTGTACAAACTCAAATAGAGCGGAAAGTCCATCAACAGAAAATTTTACTTTTCTGACAATTAATTGAATAACTTTGCAAGCAAAACTGACAAAGATCTGCCGGTTGGGGCTCCTCCAATGTGAGGATTTTATTTTGTCGTCCGTTTTTATGATCATTATTCAACTTTATAACGATATCAGGTTTGGGAAACACGGAAAAAGAAACCTAAAGACTTTGGGAAACTAATGAACATTTTTACAGTTCACACTACTCAAACACTACAGAGACGTTTCTGCCCTTGTTAGAGAAAAATCCTCGCCAATGAATTACTATGCAACGCTTTATGAAACATCTCATTGTCAAATCTAACTAAATCCAACATTTCATTTTCTAATATTCAAATGAAAAAGTAATAAAACCTCTTAAGCCGTATTAAGCAGTAGGAATGCAAACAAAGATCTTCATATTATTTTATAGATTAATTTATTCTCTATAAAATGTCAAAAGAAATAAAATGGTGAAAAATGTCCATCAATGTTTCAGAAAGCCCAAGATGACGTCCTCAAATTTGTCGTTTTGTCCACAACCCAAATATATTCAGTTTACTGTTGCAGAGGAGCAGAGAATAGAAATATGACTCAAACCGATGTTACTGGAGCGAACACCGAGCCGTCCCAGCTTTCAGCTCTTCTACGATGTGCTTCAGCACGGTGTTATATTTTTCCAGGTCCAAGCCCATTGGTCACCTCACAGATATATATAGTTTCATGATAAAAAAAAATGGCTAGTTAATTTCCTAAAACAGCCGCTCACTGTAGTTTTTATCTGGGATGCACCGACTCAAACAGCTGGACCGTGTATCGATGACAAGCCCGATGCAGCCTTACACATAAATGACAGCTTCTTCATTTCACACTGGTATCGGATCGGTACTCGGCCAACACCGAAAGCCCAGGTTTCCCCCGATATCGGTGTCTGGAAGTCAAAGCATTTGTTGAGGGCCTATTTTCAGCGGTGGATGAATCCGCATGTGCTCGAGTATAAGAGACATTGGGATCTTTGAAGAAAGGTGAAAGACCTTCCAGCGATAATAGTACAGAATTCTTGCTTGACACGCCCATCACCGGCTCACCGATGTGTTTATTAGTTTTTGGACAACGGTGGAGCTGTGCGGCTCAGAGGAACACCGCCACTTTGGTTTTCCTACATCCTGTAGAAGCACTAAGCTTTCAGACGCCCTCTGATTGGCTGATAAAACACAGCCTCCGTTAATCAGTTCAGTAACGAGCTGAAGCTGCTGGAGTTACAGTTACAGTCAGTTAATCTGATATTAGAGTGCGCCTCGCCTGCAGGACATCTGCTGCTCCTCTGATCCACGGTCTCATAACCATACTGGTTTCTAACTGGGTTTGAAAGTCCCGGAGTCCAAAGAGACATTTTCACAGTCTAAACCCCAGAAAGCCCTCGCACTGGAGATGCTGAAACTAGGAAAACATTTAACATGACCGCAATTTACCAAGTGAAATGATCAGTTATCAAAACTCACTGTTTGGCTAACTGTTCCATTGTTATGTTAATATATAACACCGATGTGTGGTCAAATAGTTTCCTAAATTAAATACAAAACTTAATTCCTTCAAGGTTAAATTTTAGGATGACTAATAATAGTTCATGCTTTTGATATTGAAGAACATTGTGACGATTACCGGTCGTGTGGATGTGATGAACAAGCAGATAAGAGGCATTTATTATTAAAAATGTTACTCAAATAGGACAGTCACATAATCAGTGTTTTTTATTAATAGGTACCGATCCATATTTTCTATGGTAGTTTAATTATTAAAAAAGGTACACTTCTGTATTTGTATTAAAAGGTAAAGTTCTTGTCCGGGTGTGCTGTAGGACAATTTTAACCACGGATCATTTTAACAAATTTGGTTGAATGGAAAAAAAACACAACAACTTTTAATTGAATTAACTTTGTCCAGAAATTTCTGACTTAAAGACATTTATCAGACATCTAACCAGTATTGTGAACAGCTCCACTTCACTAAACAGTGTAATCAGCCTTTATCCGCCGGCATCAGTAAACTCTGCAGACAGGACGGGCAGGTTGCTGATTAAACAGCATCACGGAGGAGCCCTCTTCATTTATACAGGAATCAAAACACTGACTACGAATCTGTCCCTTTATCAATTTAAAGTTCCCAAATATGAGTCCAAGTCTCTGTATATTAAAATAATGTCTTTTTAAAATGTCTTGATACTGTGGTTGTTTAAATCCTGAAGTCAACATCAACACAAATAAAACATCAGAATACTTTTCTAAAAACTGCACCTTCAGAATAAAAAATACCTCATGTCATGACTTACCAATAATTATTATACAAAAATTGTTAAACGTTCTCAGCATTTTTATCGTGTTAACCGAGAAGCAGAAAGAGCGACGTGACTCAGTTTGTGGATTTATTTTGGCGTCAGCGACCACAGTCCTAAACCTCTTAATAAAATCAACTGAAAGACTGTGGTCTATCTAAGCATCTTCTTAAAAGCCACTTTAAAAGTAAACTTTGGATCGTATGTTCTTCCATCTACTGTTCAAACTTTCACTCTGCTGATCAACCAGCCAATTCCAGAAACTCGGGTGGAAAACTTTAATCCAACAGTAATTTGAAGGACTGGGTTTCTATCTGAAGGGTAACCCTAACCCCCCATCCAAAAGAAACCAGCAGGTTGAACTGGTTCACCTGTCAGACTGGATCCCAACATTCATGAATCAAACCACACGTGGATTCGTTATAACAGGCAGGAAACTCCAGGTGAAATGAAGCCAGTGCTGAAGCGCCTTAAACCTGCATTCTCTCCAACGGCCAGCAGGGGGCGACTCTATAGCCGATTTATTCCCTCAGTAAACACTTTCCTGATGAGTTTCTGGTCTCAGTCGCTAGTTTCAAGTCTTCTTCAACACAGCATGATGTTCATTTAGTAAATTATGGTCCCATTTAGAGGAACAGAGACCAGGAAGCAGGGGAGGCTTTAGGGCGGGGCTACAAGCTGATTGACAACCTGTCAGTCAGGACAGAGGCGACTAGTATCCGCTGCTCTGTGTACGTTTAACCAGCGCCGCTGAAAAAGCTCATCAGGAGTCGGCTGCTCATTTTTCAGGAAGTACATTTAGTTTTTAGCCTGTTTGTCGCTAGCTACAATTAGCATCCCAGCTAATATCACAGCTAATTACAGATGCAGCTCGCTAACCAAGCTAGCTAGCTCCACCCCCTCGTCCAAATATGGTCACGTCTGGCTCCAAAAAACCAAGATGGCGACGGCCAAACGGAAGGCTTCGTCACGGCGGCTACATCTATGACTACAACGCACAAACTTGATTCTGGCTCAGTTAAAGGCTTGAGGTTTAGCCAAGGAACCAAAGTTGCTGATACGTTACAACCGCATTTATTAATGTGCCTGGAATCAACAGAAATACTCAGTGATCAATTCGGTGATTCAATCCTCGATTCGGCGAGGGGAAATTCATTAATGACAGGACGGCTGCTTCAAGTGTCCTAAATGTGAGGATTAGCTGCTTTCCTGTTTCTCACAGCTGCAGACTGAACCCCGTGGGGGTTTTTGGTCAAGCCTGGTCTGGTGTTACACTGAGAAGTCAAACTGAATGACGACGTTTGGGGTCTGGGAACTTATGGACATTTCACATTAAATTTTGAGGAGACAAAATGTTTTGGACCCTCTGGGATCAAAGAAGAACATGTCTGTAAATAAAGGGACTCCTCAGGATAATAAACCAATTCTCCAAATGAACACATTAGCTGATGCGTAAATCAATACCTAACTGCAGGCTTACATTCAACAGTTAAACTACTCATGTGCCCACAAATCTGAGGGACTCCCAGCTGCTTAAAGTGAAAGAGGGACGGCTGTGTTCGTTATCCTTTAGAACCAGCAGCTGAATCCATCATGTTGCTGTCCTGAGACGTTTGATTTATTTTAGATGTTATTAACTGTTAATTACCGCTTAAAAACTACAATTTCATTAGCATCTGATATTTTTATTCTGTACTTGTTTGTTTCACCACTGCACTCAAAGTATGATGTATTAGTAAAGGAAAACAGGAAAACTGAAAAGAACAGTTTGATAATACCTTCTCATGTGCAGCTTCTCTGATTTAAATCATTTAGAAGTGAATGATTAAGCAAGATAACTAATTATTTGCAGCCCCTTACCCTTTTTAGACAGACATATTTTAGGTATCTCCAAAAATGTTATGCTCTCCTATACAATTATAAATAAAGTTGTGTGTTTGAACAATCTTTGGATGGAACAGCGTATAGGTTTGTAATGAGCATGCTAACTGACCCCTGACACAAGACTCGTTCACTCTTTTGTTTTTCACAGCAGGTCCTTCACATCTCTTGTCATAACATTTAAACTCCCATTATTCTTCTTCTTCTTCTTCTCTGCCCGACAAGCTCTTCCATGTGTCCTTTCTACGCTACGCACAGCTAGCTTAGCTTAGCTTACGGAGCAAGTGTCAGCGAAGCATCTTGAGCCAACTTATCTTCTACCGTCTTGTAATAAACACAAGTACGGTTGTGTTCACCAGGATAAGAGTAGTGTCACGGGTGTAAATCGCTAAATGTGTCACGTATGACTAAGAGAAATCGTAGTAAAGGAAAACGCAGCGGGCTAACTGGCTAGCTGAATTCACCTGTAGTTAATTAGCCCCCAGTTAGCCACTCAGCTCGATGCTAATAGCACGCTGAGGACACGGAGCTCCATTTTTAACGACTACAAGCTCACATTTTTTAAATTATAAGTGTACAAGCAGTTTACTTAAACCGACATTTCTCAGAAAACATTACACTCCCGCTGTGTTTCAGCTTTAAAAGGTGACTTTTATCGCTCTCTTTACTCACCTCCGGGTTGCCGATGTGACCGCCTGGGAACTACTGAGGAGGGTCACGTGGGGATAACGGACGGCACAAACCGACCGTCCGCTGTCGCTGATTGGTCACCGAGGCCAAATACTTTGCGTTTCCTGTCAACTGTCAAGGGCTGATTGGTCGAAGGGAAAATCTCAGTCGCGCCGCACAGCGCCCGCCCCCCCGGAGCTGTACCTCGTGGACAGCGATGATTGGTCGACCTGTGAAAGGAAGTGTGCGCTGATTGGCTGTAGAGATGCTGACGCAAATGCTGCCTGAGATTGAAACGGATTTTCTTTTTGCAGCGAACAGTTTTAATATTATTTAATATAATTATAATAAGCTACTGCTTTATAAAATGATTATGTGGAACAAAACCCATTATTTGAAAAGAAAAGTCGACTGTAGTGAATTGCATTGAAAAGGGCAGACTTAAGTTTCTTGATTTTGATTCTTTGAACAGTACTTTTAAAATTAATTGGATCAATTTAAAAATCCCTGCTTGGATCTAGAACTGTAGACCCCAACAAGTTTTTTCACACATTGGTGGACTTAAGTTTCTGCATTCATGCAACTAGATAATGTTATCTCATTTTCATAAATTACTTCTTGCTTGGTCTTTAATTTTTCACCGCATAGATGATATATTTGGAATAATAATAATAATAATAATGATGATAATAATAATAATAGGGACATTTTATATAAAAAACATCTGTTTATTGAGTAACTCCTCAATAAAATTGTGATCGTCTTTGATGCTCTCCCCTCTAACCCCTCTTGAGCCTGCAGAAACTTTGAAAGGAAAATTTTTCTTTTGATACTACAGTCTTAAAAAGCAATAAAAAAAATCCACACTTGGTTTCAAAAGGACTTTCAGCACTAACTGCTTGTGCATTCTGGAACTTTTATGTTCAGTATATGTGCTGCAAGGAAGTGTGGACTCTTCACACAAATGTTTATGAATAACATCAGGGAAATTTTCTTTAAGATTCTGAATCATTTCTATCCTGTAAAATCCTTTCTGGGGAAGAAAAAAACGATATTGACATTACGTGCTCCTTCTGTGATCTTCATGAAGAAATTATAGCCAATTTATTCTGGCATTACAACAAGAAACTGTGGAAAGATGGAGGTAGATTTGCAATTAGTAATATTTAATGTGATTTTGGAACACTGTACATGCATTGTTGGGTGAGGTTGTAAACAAGTTGAGAGAGAGAGGAGGAGAGAGGAGCTCAGTGCATCATGGGAAATCCCCCGGCAGTCTAGGCCTATAGCAGCATAACTAAGGGATGGTTCAGGACTCACCTGAGCCAGCCCTAACTATAAGCTTTATCAAAGAGGAAAGTCTTAAGCCTACTCTTAAATGTGGAGATGGTGTCTGCCTCCTGAACCCAAACTAGAACCTGGTTCCACAGGAGAGGAGCTTGATAGCTGAACACTCTGGCTCCTAGTCTACTTTTGGAGACTCTAGGAACCACAAGTAACCCTGCATTCTGAGAGCGCAGTGCTCTGGTGGGGTAGTAAGGTACTATGAGCTCTTTAAGATAAGATGGTGCCTGACCATTAAGAGCTTTGTAGGTAAGAAGAATGATTTT
>NC_060168.1:34403815-34412606 GCF_021292245.1 Micropterus dolomieu | reverse complement strand
TGTACCTCTGTGTGTATATTGTGTAGGCTCTCTCTCTCTCTCTCTCTCTCTCTCTCTCACCCCAACCGGTCGAGGCAGATGGCCGCCCACCCTGAGTCATGGTTCTGCTCGAGGTTTCTGCCTCTTAAAAGGAAGTTTTTCCTTGCCTCTGTCGCCTAGTGCTGCTCTTGGTGGGAACTGTTGGGCTTTCTTTAAATATCATCATAGAGTTCGGTCTAGACCTGCTCTTTTATGAAAAGCGCTGTGAGATAACTGTTGTTGTGATTTGGCGCTATATAAATAAAATTGAATTGAATTGAATTGAAAGAGTTTTAAATCTTAACCGAGTTAAGACGTCGGTCTTCTTTATGCACCTGTGGGAAAGTGACGTTTTTTCTTTGTGCTTGTTTTTTGTTTGCGTGTCCTTTTGTTGGGGTAAAATCCTGGAACAATACAAAAAGGCTGGGAACATGTACAAATACTTTTTATGTGCAGCATTAAAAGACTTGACAGAAGCAGACTCTTTCTTTGGTTTGTGTTTTGTTAGTTTCCGGTTTTAGTTTGAAATCGTCTGTTTCTGTCTGGACTTTACTTCCCGTCTTTGTATCCCTGGTTGAATCTTTATTGTTTCACCTGTGTTTAATCATTCTGCCAGCTGGTGCATTTAAGTCTTCGTCTCACAATTGATTTTTTTTCGTTCGTCCTCGCATGCCGTCCTCGCATGCCGTCCTCGCATGTCGTCCTCGCGTAGCCAAGTGCCTGTCAGTGCTTGAACTTCTGTTGTATTTTTGGATTCTGGATTTTGTCTCCTGTACCTGGGTTTTGGATTTATTGTGGACATTTGCACTTGGTTTTCTTTTGGACGGCCTCCTTCATCATTTGCTCTGCCTGCCCCGTTTTCCTGTGCATACTAGAGCCCTGCACCGGCTTCAAATCTAGGCCCTAGCCCGGCCCTGGCCCGAGACCCTCAGGTCTGAGCCCGCCCCGTGTCCGACAGCTTGTCAGAAATCTCAGCCGGAGCCCGTGTTCTTTTCCCTCCAGCTTACTGTTGCAGCCAATAAAACGGTTCTCTTTTGTTTTTAATGGCAGTAACTGGTTTTATTTCGTTTAGTTTCTTTATTAAGTTAATTAAGAAAAATGTTTGGAGCATTTCTTTTTTGTTAAAATCAAAGCGGCCAGCAGCCGACAGCGAGACAGTTTAGCCTCTCAAATCAGCACTTGACTCGCCTACAATATGATCCATAGATGTAAAACACAAAGCATATTACAATGTTAGTTGTGGTCAAGTAGACTCTTCCTCTGCTGAGATCTGACAGTCTTTCTACCTGTTCAGTCCTTCCTTCATACATTATGAAGCACAAGGTCCTGACTCTCCGTCTTTATTCCACCAACAGGCTCAGACGTCCACAAAACCTCCAGACTCTCTGCAGGAAGACTCCAGAGATAGTTTCTGTTTCTCCAGAGGAGGTGGATGAAAATAACTCAGACAGAGGAGGAGGAGGAGGGGGAGGAAGAGGAGGAGGTGTCCGACCTCCTGGTTTGTGCATAAAAGGATACGGCGGCTCAAATGGCACATGGCACATATTTGTTGTAAATTGTTGTTGGTCCATTGTTATTTTTATTTTTATTATTATTTTAATTTTTTTATGTTGTCAGTCGTATTATTTTTCTCTATTCTTCTGTTATTCTTATATAAGTTGCATTTGTTTATTACATATTTATATATTTCTATCTTCTTATGTCAGCTGTATGTCTGTCTGGGTGTAGCACCTTAACACCATAGTAAATTCCTCGTATGTGTAAAACTCTACCTGGCAATAAAGCTCCTTCTGATTGTTCTGATTCTGATTTTCACAAAGTGAAAATAAATGAGACGAAGATCCAAACTAACTTTTCACAACAGAGTCCAAAAGAAAAGGTGTGGAGCCTTAAATCCAGAGTTACACCTTTCTAAACCTTCTGAAAAGGCTCATCCAGAAACTCAATCATAGGTTAACTTAGTTTGAAATTTTGGGTAAAAGAAGAGCTTAGAGCCGTGTCTCTCACTCCACCCTAGTTTCCTTCTTCCACAAACACATGTTGGCTGGTTACTCACAGTTAAGACTCACTCGGCTAGCTGGCGAGCTAACCGCTAGCTCCAACAAGTCCTCTAACCCAAACGACAACATAGGTTGTCACCTGACGTTGAACACGTGGATAACGTTGTGAAACAGTCGCAGTAGGGTTTGGTTTGGGCAACAAAAACTTAGTTGGTTTAAAGGAAGTAAATTATGTATGTCGCGCTATTTAAATTAAACTCTAAATAACGTTTGCTTGGTTTCTGTTCCTTGCACGCACTTTCCCGCTATTAATGATACCTGAAAGTCACCTGAGCTCTGCTACCGCCGTACGGCCACTACAGGTCGCTGCCACGACAAACGTTAACATGGGTCGTAATAACATCCTGCACAAACGACCTGTATAACCGTGTTTCTGATGAGGACAGTCTCGTTAGCTTAGCAGCTGGGAGCTCCTAGATGCATAATTCTGGTCTCCTTTCAAAGGTCAGAAGCCTTTTGGACGGAGATGCACTAAAGGAAAATATGATATTGTCATCCTCGCCTGCTATAAAATCTAGATTTCTCGTCTCGTCCATTTCCTCTACGTTCCTGTCAGATTTTGACCACAGTTACACATAATTTTGTTTGATGAAAAATGACCTAAGAGGGAAAATAAAGCTTGTTAGCTTGGCTCCATCGCTAACGGCACAATGTCAACACATGTTATTCAAAAGACTTATCTGTGCCATCGATTCCTGTCTCACAGCTGACGCTTTATTGAACCATTCGCTCCGGCAAAAGGTCAGCCCTGTCAAGGCGGCTCGCTATTGATCAGCGGTGCAAATTCACAGGTCAAAGTTCACCAAAAAGATGAACTCTACATGGAACATTTGCTCAAATTTATTTCACAGATGCTCTGATTGAGACAAACTCTGCTGTGTCCAGGTCTTCAACCTTCCTTAAACTTCCTGTATCTCCCGTCCTCCTCCTCCTCCTGTGTTACCACGGTAACAGGGCCTAAGGGGCAGAGCAACAGTTTATTAACTAAAGTGATGTCATCTCGATCTGCTGCTCAACGACCCGCGAAGGAAGAAAGAAGGTGTGTTTCCTTTTAGAATAGACACGAACAATTTAAAGGTGTGCGTGTTTGTCGTGAGCGCGCTCAGTGTGGTTCAGAGCCTCATGAATTAGCCCTGACAGGCTGACAGAAGCCCGGGGAGCTGTTTCACACACAGAAACACACACCTTGACCCGACTTTCTCTGGTGTCTGGAGCTGATCAATCACACACAGGTAAGAGAGCTTTATTTATGATAAACTGCAGTTTTTTTATAGTCAGAGACTCAAAGTGAAACATAAAAACTCATTTTCAGTGAATCAACTTGTTTTACTTGTTGTTTTGTTTAAAAGAAGTTCGGCGGGCACGAAGCTGGACGACCGACCGGCCCTGAGGTCCCCACAAGTCCTGGTTTACTGTACAGCGGTTGGTTTATTAGTGATTTTTATCATTGTAAATCATCACCACCCTGCATTATTAACTCAGACTAACTCACACTGACCATGTCTGACACAGTTACCAGACTTGTCCACTGTGCAGTCAGAGAGCATACTTAGTAATGGCCCGCAAACTGGCGTCCTCCGCCAACGGTACTTATTCCATCCCAGGGTGCCCCCACCCACAGGTGCTTCATCTATCTCTGGGGTCCCTCACACACACTGCTGGTCTCTCATAAGGTTCACACACCCCCACGGCAAGCCATCCCACCACTACCACCATATGTGACGGACCGCGCTGGGCAGTAACGTGTTACAGTAATAATATTACTTTTCCCAGTAACTAAGTAGTGTAACTAAATACTTTTCCACAACAGTAATATTATTACAGTTACTAATCCAAGTAACGCTGCGTTGCTGAACGCACCATCCTTGACGTGAATGCGCGGCACCGGACCTTCTGTTGTTCACGTCCGCTGTTAGCCACAAACTACAGGAAGAACGGAGAGCGAGGGAGAGAGGCGTTCCTTCACCAGCTGGAAGTAGCTGCTGCCATTACTGTGTCACAGTCTAAGATGCAAAGAACTTTGTCGTCCATTGTAAACTCTGTGCGAGCAGCTAAAAGCTTTCAACAATTCTACATTTCATTTCTTGAAGCGTCTGCTGAAGCAGCACAGCAGCGAGAACCTTACAGAAAGAAACAACGGCAGCTGCTAAGTAAAGTAATATTTTTACTTTTTTAAGGAGTAATAAGTAATATTTTTACTTTTTTAAGGAGTAATAAGTAAAGTAATATTTTTACTTTTTTAAGGAGTAATAAGTAAAGTAATATTTTAACTTTTTAAGGAGTAATAAGTAAAGTAATATTTTTACTTTTTTAAGGAGTAATAAGTAATATTTTAACTTTTTTAAAGGAGTAATAAGTAAAGTAAAATTTTTACTTTTTTAAAGGAGTAATAAGTAAAGTAATATTTTTACTTTTTTAAGGAGTAATAAGTAATATTTTAACTTTTTTAAAGGAGTAATAAGTAAAGTAATATTTTTACTTTTTTAAGGAGTAATAAGTAAAGTAATATTTTTACTTTTTTAAAGGAGTAATAAGTAAAGTAATATTTTTACTTTTTTAAGGAGTAATAAGTAAAGTAATATTTTTACTTTTTTAAAGGAGTAATAAGTAAAGTAACTTGCCCAACACTGATGACAGAGGGAAAGAACAGTCACCCCACCGGGATTCAAACCCGGGTCTACACGGTACCAGATATGCAACTTAGACCGCAGTGCCAAAGCTCCATGGTGTGACAGTAAGAGCACATACTCGCCACATCCACAGTCACGGAGACGACCGTCATCTGCCAACCACAAACGAGAGAGTCACTACATTTACTGAAGTAAAGTCATGAGTCCTCCACATCTCAGAGGAAACACTGAGCTTTTTACTGCACGACATTTATTAGTATTCAAATGTTGCATTTAAAAATATGAAGCATTTATATATTATAACGTTTTGTTATAAATGAAACAGTTCTGACATTTTCCCTGTAAATCTGATGTTTCAGCTCATGTCATGAAGATCTGCTGCTTCTCCTCTGAATGATTGTAATAACGTGATGTTTGTTAGTAACGTTGGACTGTTGGTTGTGAAGTTGTCACTTTGCCCTCTGGGTAACTGTGACGGCAGAATCTTTACAAACTAAACATTCGGTCGGTTCATGGAGGAAATAATCAGCAGATTGATGCAGAATGAAAAGAATCTTCAGCTGCAGTCTGATGCTAAACAGTTCAGAATGAGCTGCAGCTCAACAACTACAGCAGCAACATCCTGCTGCACATGAATCTGAGGAGAGGAGACTTAACAACAGGGACATTTTACTGCACTGAGTACTTTTAACAAAAAACACTTGTCTATCTAATAAAAGGCAGGAATCTCTGTGTGTGTGTGTTTGTATTTAGATTACGTCGAGAACCGTTGATCCAGTCGACTCCACACTTGGCGGGTGTGTTGATGGAGACCAAAGGGAGTGCAGTGTCGAATTTGGTGCACGCGACACGTCCAGAATAATTCATTTTGAATAAACTCAGTGCTTGAAGTAGGCCGGTACGCTCCGGTATGCGGTACCGGCACCTCAACATTGTACTCTTTGACGTACCGAGACATTTTCTTGCGTAGCGTACTTCTCCCAAGCTGCCGGTCCTCTCCTCTCCAGATCAGGTTCTCAGGGCGCTACGTGACGCTCACCTGTTCTCGTTCTCGCCTGCCTGCTAAACTCTGTCGGCAGAGGGAGACGAGGGAGAAGAGAAGCTCGGGGGCCTTTCAAGCAGCTGTGTGCTGAAAGTAGCTCGTCAGTGTCACTTTTCGTGAACCGACCAATCACAGCCTGGATGGGGCGGGACATTTAAAAATATTGACAGATATGTGTCACGTTCACCGGGGACGCAGGGGACAGGTCAGAATCAGAATGTCTTCATCACTTTTTAACAGCTTTTGTTAAAAATGTTCTGAAAACAGATGAAACAATGCACAATAAGGAAACATGCAATGCAACTGAAACAGAAGAAACAAACGTGCATCGTCCACAAGCTGGTTACTGCATTAGATTCTGTTATATTTTTATATTCTGAAGTGGTTACTGCTGGAGGAGGACCCCCAGACCCCCCCACTGATAAATTTCAGCATCGAATTATTCCAAATACTGTTAAAATATCTTCTCGTCTTGTTCTCGTGACCCAACTGTGCTGTCACGCCCCTAATCTGAGAACTTTTGAAATGTTGAACTTGTTGTTCTGCATGAATGGTTATGATTATGACCAAGTTAGTACTTTGCATTAACAAACCAGAGACTAGCTACCATGTAGAGCATCGCTCTGCAACAGTGAGGGTGGGGTACGCAACACGGGGGCGTGGCTTATATGAGGGAGGTAGGTTTGATAAACGTTCCAACGGAGCTGTGAGAGTGTAATGACGTTCTAAAGAAACGCTGAATATCTAGCAGCGTCTCCGCCCCTGTCGTGTTGTTTCAGCATTATTAATGCATCACAATGCGACGGTCACATCGGCCCCTGAGAACGGGCCCTGCACTGGTTATTCACACGTAGGAGAAAAAGTGGAATTACTGAATGTAAGTAGGAACAGTTACTAAAGGTCATGGTACTGTCCAAACAGCCGCTGAGAGGAAAAACACTACTGATGATTGACGTCACGTTGTTATTTAAACCTTTATGGCGAAAGAGGAGTTTCCTCACACACACACACACACGTATGTCCCTCTATCCCTGTGGGGACATCTCATTGACATAATACATTCTCTGGCACCTTCCACCCGAACCCTGAAACCGAGTTTCAAACCTTAAAAAGTCAGTGTGCATTCAGGTTAAAGGCCCCACTGAGATATGAAAGCATCAAACACAAGACAAACATAAAGACTGAGTCACGCTGTCGGTGCAGTGTTAAATCAACCAAAAGCTTGTTTCTACACACACACAAACATCACCTGACTCTTTCCTTTGGGTCTCCGAAGGACTCTCGGAGACGAGAGAAGTCCGGGTAGAAGTGGACGGACGGCGAGACGACCTCCAACAGACCCGACTGGATCTCTGCCGGGAAACTGAGACACACAGACGATGTTAGTTTCATTTAACGTTAGAACATCTAACGCAAAGTCTTAATGTGTGAAACTAATAAAGCAAACTGAGACAGACAGACAGGAAGTAGGTGGGAGGAAACTAAACATATTTACATATTTAAGTACTGTACTTGATGCTACCTTATACTTATACTGCATTACATACATTAGGGGCAAATATTGTCCTTTTTATTACATTTATTTAGTAACTTAGTTACTTTGCAGATTTAATGTGTCGAATGATGTTTAACCAGGTGCAACATTAAAGTGATGATACATGAATGCCTCAATAATTATAATCTGCGTAATGAGTACTTTTACTTTTGGTACTTTAAGTACTATTTATTATTTTATATGCATGCAGGACTTCGAGCAGTGTTTTTAGACTTTAACTTAAGTAAAAGATCCGAGTACTTCTTCCACCTCTGAAGATGTGATCACAATCTGATCACCTCTCAGGGTGAAAACGGAAAACGAGGACGCAGCGAAGGAACGATTGTAATTCAAGACCATGAATAAAACAGAGAGACAGATGGAAAAGGAGAGGAGGAGGTTACGAGGAAGAGGAGAGGGGTGGCAAGGAAAGGAGGAGAAGGAAAAGAGGATAGGAAGGAAAGAAGAGGAGAGAAGGGAAAGCATGATGAAAAACAGGAGATTAAGGAGAAGCAGGAGAAAGAAAAGAAAGATAAGGAGATGGAAGGAAACAACGACGAGAGGAAACCGAGGTGGTGGAGAAGGAAAGGAGGAGGAAGTGGAGGCAGGAGTGTAAAAATGATTTTATAAAAAGGTCGCTGGCAGTTTATCCTGAGACAGCGTGAGATAAATAAATTATAATATAACATGCTGCACTTTGACTACATGCTGTGAACTATGGCTGCCGAGTACGAGCCGACATCAAACACAACACACGAACAGATGGACACAAAGATAGACAACACACACACACACACACACTCACACACACACACACACACACACTCATACAGACAGACACACACACACATACACTCACACACACACACAGACACACACACAGACACACAGACACACACAGACATACAGACACACACACAGACAGACACACACGCACACACAGACAGACACACACACACACACACACACACTCACACACACACACACACACACACTCACACACACACACACTCACACAGACATACAGACACACACACACATACACTCACACACACACACAGACACTCAACACACACACACACACACTCACACACACACACACACACACACTCATACAGACAGACACACACACACATACACTCACACACACACACACACACAGACACACGGACACTCACACACACACACACACACACAGACACACACACAGACACACAGACACACACACACACACACTCACACAGACATACAGACAGACACACAGACACTCACACACACACACACACACACACACACACACACACACACTCACACAGACAGACACACACACACATACACTCACACACACACACGGACACTCACACACACACACACACACAGACACACACACAGACATACAGACACACACACACACAGACATACAGACACACACAGACATACAGACACACACACACACAGACATACAGACACTCACACACACACACGGACACTCACACACACACACACA
>NC_060168.1:34395329-34403795 GCF_021292245.1 Micropterus dolomieu | reverse complement strand
CTATAGCAGCATAACTAAGGGATGGTTCAGGACTCACCTGAGCCAGCCCTAACTATAAGCTTTATCAAAGAGGAAAGTCTTAAGCCTACTCTTAAATGTGGAGATGGTGTCTGCCTCCTGAACCCAAACTAGAACCTGGTTCCACAGGAGAGGAGCTTGATAGCTGAACGCTCTGGCTCCTAGTCTACTTTTGGAGACTCTAGGAACCACAAGTAACCCTGCATTCTGGGAGCGCAGTGCTCTGGTGGGGTAGTAAGGTACTATGAGCTCTTTAAGATAAGATGGTGCCTGACCATTAAGAGCTTTGTAGGTAAGAAGAATGATTTTAAATTCTATTCTAGATTTTACAGGAAGCCAATGCAAAGAAGCTAAAACAGGAGAAATGTGATCTCTTTTCCTGGTTCCTGTCAGAACACGTGCTGCAGCATTCTGGATCAGCTGAATATGTTACTTTGCAGACGACACACAGATTTACATAACCATTTCACCAGGGGACTATGATCCCATACAAGCACTGAGTAACTGCAATGAACAAATCAATGATTGGATGTGCTGGAATATTCTTCAGTTAAACAAAGATAAAACTGAAGTCATTGTTTTTGGAGCTGAGAAAGAATGAATAGCTTCAGTCGATAATGTCAAAAACCACAAACCAAGCCAGAAATCTTGGTGTAGTCATGGACTCAGACCTGAATTTGAGGAGCCACATTAAGACAATTACAAATCAGCCTACTATCACCTGAAGAATATACCAAGGATTAAAGGACTTATGTCTCAGCAGGACCTGGAAAAGCTTATCCATGCATTTATCTTCAGTCGACTCGACTGCTGTAACAGTGTCCTTACAGGCTCCCTAAGAAATCCATCAGACAGCTGCAGCTGATACAGAACGCTGCTGCTCGAGTCCTCACTAAGACCAAAAAGGTGGATCACATCACTCCAGTTCTGAGGTCTTTACATTGGCTTCCTGTCTGTCAGAGAACTGATTTCAAAATCCTGCTGTTATTTTGTAAAGCACTGAATAGTTTAGGGCCAAAAGACATTTCTGATCTTCTGCTTCGTTATGAACCATCCAGACCTCTCAGGTCGTCTGGGATCAGGTCTGCTTTCTGTCCCCAGAGTCCAAACTAAACCTGGAGACGCAGCGTTCAGCGATTTTATGCTCCATATATCTGGAACAAACACCCAGAAAACTGCAGGTCTGTCTTTAAATCAAGACTGTAGACTTTTCTTTTCACCGCTGCCTTTAATTAAATCAAATCAAAGACTTTGGATATCTTACACTAACTTTTACTCCATTTTATCTTCTTACTCTTTTTTATATTGTTTATGTAAAGCACTTTAAATTGCATTGTTGTTGAAGTGCACTATACAAATAAACTTGCCTTGCCTTTGACAGAATAGCTTTACATTGTGGTTTTGGTAGGATCAGCTCGTCAGTGCAGAGCTGTGAGAATCATGTGATCTTCACCCGTGTGACCGTCACCTCACCAGACTGGCTGAACAAAAGGCTGCTTTTAAACCTTTTATTCACTGTGATGAACCATGAAGCTGCTTTGTAGCACCATCAATACCCCCCCTGAAATTTCACATTTTTAATTAGGTAGCTTATCCCAACCACTATTTGGACATAGTTACACACATTTCCTATGTATCCTGCTACTTAAACCCTGAATGTGGCTGCAACATGTGAAACTGAAGACTTTTCCTGTAAAGACCCAAGTTTTTAGGGCCACTCAGGGTCACTCGTATTTCCTACCACCTCACTTTTTTCTCCATGAAACTGAAATAAATCCGTCGACATCACAGCCTTCCGGTGATTAATCAGTTTCTTACCGGTGGAGTGATGTTTCGTCAGTTGAAACCTGACGACATTCCAAGAAATCTTCCCACCATACCCGCGACCTCTCCCCAAAAACTGGGAGCCAGCACACCAAGCAAAACAAAATCATTTCAACTTCTGTCTTTATTACAATTCACATATTGGATAGAAGTTTCAGATCATTTAAATAGAGTTTATCTAAAGGATACAAAATACAAACACAAGATTACAGCAATGCATTCCAGTGCATCTTACAAAGGTAAGAAAAGAAAAGTTGGGATGTTTCCTGAAGCTTGAAGACACCGAAGTTCGGTTGGGTCCGAATGAATGAATGAAGTGTTGAGAGCAGGGACGCTCTGGAGGAAAAGTTTTGCTAAATCGCTCCCTTATTTAGTCATTTTGTTCCCTTATATTAATAATTGGTGTATCTGAATAACAATCGGTTTGTTGATATGAAGGTGACTATGTTTGTGAGCTAACTTTGGTTGAAAAGTGAACGTTTTTAAGATCACATAAAATCTGTGTTTCCTTGTTTTAAGAGCATTTACCTGATGATCTTTCAATTCACAGCAGGCATTTCCTGCAGGTTAAATGTATAAGTATGTTTTTATGCACACTAGTATCCTGGTTTGGATCTTATCAAACCTGGTTATTTCTATCGCTGTATACATGATCATAACTGCATCCAGGTCTCTCTGCAGGTCATCATTTCTCACAATCTCAGGTTTCAGAAACCGGGTTCAGTCGTTCACTTGCCTCAGTATCCTGGTTTCTGTCTGAGTACTCCAGGTTTCAGAAACCAGGATGTTTACGTATGCAACACGTAATCACTATACTCCGAAAACCTAAACACAAAAAGATACTTGCGCAAATGTAAACGCACTCCATGTACCCAGAAAATATAAAAAATGTTCACTTGTGAAAATGAAAAATTCTAACAGCTGAAAAAACAATCAACCAAGAGACGTCTGCATGTCTTTTTCTGATCTGCAAGTCCAAGCTTTTATGGTTTAAACAATTACAGCTCAACATTAACGGCCAAAACCCGGAATATTCAAAAGTATGTGGACACCTAATCGAAGTACGTGGACGGCTGAACTTTCCCTCCATATGTGACTCCATGTTCATTAAAGTGCTGCTTCCACAGCCTCCACTCTGCTGGTTTCAGTCTTTCCAGTTCAACATGTTGCTCCCATTCAGACACCAGACCATTAGTGAGGTCCAGCACTGATGTTGGTGACCAAGTCTGGCTAATGTTGGATGGGGTTGAGGTCGGGACTCTGTAGGCCAGTCAAGTTCTTCCACACCAAACTGGGAAAAGCATTTCTCTTAGGAGCTGCTTTGAGTTGTGTTGAAACAGGAAAGGGTCGAACACAAAAGAACGCAGTGGTCTAAAAAAGTGTATGGTCATCAGTGTATGGTGACCCAGACCAAGTACTTTGGCCTTACAATCTAGGATCCAGCTGAAACATGATTAAATCCAGTTGGTCCATAGGGAGAGTGTGGAGGGGACAATGACATGTGGACTCACAACTCGTTCTCTTCTCAGGGCGTCAAATATCAACGCTTTCAGAAAGCCTGGCAAAGCATTGGTGACGCACAAGGTACCCTTCAGCGTCCGTATGAAAGGCCTTTTTAATATGTGGTTTATATGCAGTTTGGTTAGGTTTAGGAAAACATTGTGTTTTGGGTTGAAATAGGTACATAGTGGGACGGCAGATGGGTTGAATTGGACTTACTTGAATGCCCAGGGCACTTCACACGGACGCTGAAGGGTACCTTGTGCGTGAAATACCGACGGTTTGTCCGGCTTTCTCAAAGGTTCGGTATTTGACGCCCCGGGATGAGACCGGCTCAGATTTAAGGACTCATTGTCTAGAATTTGAAGGACTTATGTTCTCCTTTTGAGGGCACCAATTATTCAACACATTAATGAGGGAACACAGGAGACATGGACTGAAGGAAACAACACTAATGTTTCAAGGGAACAATTTTTTAAAACGTCCCTCCTCGGACGTGTAAGCCAACATGAAGACATGTGGAAAAAGACTGCATCTTTACAGAGAAACAAATATTCTATTGGAAGAATTATACTATTTATTACTAAAAGTGTCAACGAGAGACTGAAAACGGAAAGAAAGAAAAGACGTGAATCTTTGTTTTTGCACCGGACTGGAAAACTACAGTACAGTTAAGTACAATAAAGCACAGCAGAGGAAACTAGAGTACTGTACAATACATTAGAGTACTGTATAGAACTATAGAGTATGTTAGAGTACTCTAGAGTACATTAGAGTACTAAAACGTACAGTAGAGTACTGTAGATTTAAATTAAAGTACTGTAAAGTATGTTAGAGTCCTACAAAGTACATTAGAGTAATATATAGTATTTTAGAGCACTGTAGAGTACATTAGAATACTATAAAGTACATTAGAGTACTATAAAGCACATTAGAGTACTGTAAAGTAGAACAGAGCAGTCGTCAGTGAGAAGGCCTCAATTAACTTAAAATAAATCAACTTTAAAAGACTTCATTAAAAAAAGCAAAATATCAGCTGTCATCGTCAGTAGTTTCAAGCCACAACAATGTGAGAAGGTCGCAGCAAAGGATTCTGGGTATTTGTTGTCGCTACATGTTTCTGTCCGGGACTCGTTTTTGTTTGAAGTAAATCTGCTCTTCGTCTTCTTTAAGGCAAATCGCTCACCGATGGAGGGAAAAGGTCTGAACCCCGAGCAGCAACTACAGACACGTATCAACACACTGAGAGGGCATTCATATGATAAGTGTGTACATCTCTATGCATATATGCACATACATGGTTACTGTGGGGGTATACTGGTGGGACAGTGTTGGTCCGGACCGACCGTCTGCAGATAGAAAGAGGCCTTCTGAAGCAGCAGTTTCATCATCAGAAGTGGCGCGGCGGTCTCGCCACGGCCTCCACAATTACCAGTGTTTTCAACATTTACTTACTGTATGTACACATAAATACAGACTCTTCAGGAGTAATTACAGCACGATCTGAGAGGAAACTCTCTTTTTGCATGTCGGGTCAGACAGGTTCTTCCACTCGGACTGTCCAGCTGTCTGTGAGATCTGCGTTTTCAGTCTTTGAGCTGTTCAGCCCTGCAGTGGCGAGGTCCGGCCAGACGGCGGCGTTGTGGCACCGCGGTGGGGGATCTGGAGAGTGGAACTGGAGCAGGAAGGCGGCCGGCGAGCCTCCCCCCGGGTCAGCTCGGCTGAACGCTCGGAGGTGCTGAGGTATTGCGGAGGGGGAGAGGAGCTTCACTCTGCTTTCTTTATAAAGATCTGAGAGAGACCAGAAGAACCAGTGAGAACCAGTGAAACAGTGAAATGATCCGAATAGACCAGGATGAACATATACTGTCTTTAGAAAGATCTGAGAGAGACTCAGGAAACCTGAAGAACCATTAAGAACCAGGAGGAATCAACTCATGCAGAACAGAGCTGTATGATGCTTTATAAGCCTGTTAGAGTTAATATACATTTTTAAAAGTTGATCCACATATTTTTGTGTTTCCTCCAGAAATGTTCAGGATGAAAAAAAGGCTGAAGCTGAAAGTCTTCGCTAAACCAGACTAATGCATTCTTTAAAGGGTTAACACTGCGACACTTTCTCCTCAGCACTCCTCAAAGAGAGGTCGGAGGTCAGGAGTTGACGCTAAAACATTTGCGTGCCCCGGTCTGAAATTAATCCTTTAACAACAACCCCTTTTATGGGGCTTTAACAAATGAACTATTTTTGACCCTTGAAATTAATTTGACATCAGGCTTGAAAGCAACTTTTTCAAGAACCCTTTCCACCTCATCAAGGACCCGTAGAGCCATTTCAGAGTCCGATGATAGACCTGGTTTCTTGCATCTCTATCAAGTTCCATCAAGAACTATGGAAACTCCCTCAAGGATGCCTGGAAACCCATCAAAATCAGTTTAACTTCTTCAAAGCCATTTTAACCTCAGAACTTTCGGGCACTCCAGGAAGCCCCCTAACCTCTTAAAGAACACTTGTAACCCCCCCCCAAAAAAATTGGTGAAAACCTATAAGAACCCTTTGAAATTCCTGGAACCTCTCGAAAAATCCAGTGAATCCTGGAACCTTCTCAAAGACACCAACACCCCATAATAAATTACTTTTTGACAACTGACACCTCCGAAATTAACCATTGGGACATCCTAACACCTCTTGGGTCTTCTTCAAAAACAGAACCCCCTCTGAACCCTTTCAATCACCATTTGAATCTCCCAAGGAACTTGGAACATCCTTGACAGACCTTGTAACCACCCCCGGGGATCCTTGTTACCCTATTACCTTTATAATCCCTCAGGCTCCTCTCAGATCCTACTACGGATCCATGGAGCATCAAGAAAGACTGTCAAGAACCTCAACAGCATACTCCAGTACTCAAATGTAATCAAGGCACCATGGAAGCGTCTCAAGCCCTCTTGAAACTTCTGTAATATACATAGAACTCTTTTCAAAACCCCTGGGATCTCTTCAAGGACCTCAAAACACTGCTGGGAAATCCTCTAAGACATTGTCCATTTATGAATAAAAACACGAGCTGTTGTGGGTATTAATCTGGTTCCAGGTGGTCTCACCTCGCTGAGGATCACCCAGACCGGCGAGTCTGTCATCACTGTGAGACGCATGGCCTCCAGGGGCCCGAAGGTGGGGTCTACCTCCCCTTCTGCAATCCCGTTCTGGAAGGTTCCTGAAAGAGACAAAGATCAATAAGATCAATGAACCTGATGGCCTGTTGAGTTAAAATTTTTGTTACCAAAACTTACCAGTTTACAAATTACAATTTTTTCACGTAAAACATATGAATCGTTTATAAAATATGATGTTTTGTTATAAATGCTAACAGTTCTGACATTTTCCCTGTAAATCTGATGTTTCAGCTCATGTCATGAAGATCTGCTGCTTCTCCTCTGAATGATTGTAATAACGTGATGTTTGTTAGTAACGTTGGACTGTTGGTTGTGAAGTTGTCACTTTGCCCTCTGGGTAACTGTGACGGCAGAATCTTTACAAACTAAACAATCGGTCGGTTCATGGAGGAAATAATCAGCAGATTGATGCAGAATGAAAAGAATCTTCAGCTGCAGTCTGATGCTAAACAGTTCAGAATGAGCTGCAGCTCAACAACTACAGCAGCAACATCCTGCTGCACATGAATCTGAGGAGAGGAGACTTAACAACAGGGACATTTTACTGCTGTAATACTTTAAGTACATTTTCCCATTTGGTAATGATATACGTGTTTGCATTGTAATAAATCAATCAATAGTCATTCTTGTTTTGTTTTTTTACTAATTGATGAATTTGGCTTCCACTGATTTTATTAAAGCCATGATGTGTTGAATAGGAAAATGTCTTACTTTCACAGCACCTGCACAGCACCAGCTAAGCCAAACTAAACTACGCTAACCTAAGATAAATAAACCTAAACAAAGATAAACTAAGATAAGGTAAACTAAACTAAGCTTAGATTTACTATGCTAACCTAAGAATAACTACACTTAGCTAAACTACACTAACCTAAGATAAACTAAGATGAGGTTAAGATAAGATAAACTAATCTAAGCTAAACTATGCTAAGCTAAACTAAGCAAAACTAAACATTATATTACATTATATTAAGCTACTGTAAGATAAACAAATCTACACTAAACAAAACTATGTTAACCTAGCTAAGCTAAACTAAACTATACTAACCTAAGATAAACTAAGCTGAGGTTAAGATAAAATAAACTAATCTAAGGTAAACTAAGCTAAAATATACTAATCTAAGGTAAACTAAGCTAAGCTAAGATAAACTAATCTAAGCTAAACTATGCTAAGCTAAACTAAGCAAAACTAAACATTATATTACATTATATTAAGCTACTGTAAGATAAACAAATCTACACTAAACAAAACTATGTTAACCTAGCTAAGCTAAACTATACTAACCTAAGATAATCTAAGATAAACTAAGATAAGATAAGCTAAACTAACGTGAGATAAGCAATACTAAGCTAAGCTAAATTAAACTAAGTTAACCTAAGCTGAATTAAACCAAACTAACCTAAGATAAACTAAACTAAACTAAACTATAGCCTGCTAACCTAACTAACTAAACAACACTAAGCTAAGCTAAACTAAAGTTAAAGCTTTTATATATATTATAATATATTTATTCCCAAAATGTCCTTAATTTAGCCGTGAGAGAGGATCCATTCAGTTAACGTCCATATGTCATTGTTATGCAGATGATACTCAGTTATATCTATCGATCAAACCAGATGAAACTCATCAGTTAGCTAAACTTCAAATGTGCCTTCAGGATGTTAAAACCTGGATGACCTGTAATTTTCTCATGTTAAACTCAGATAAAACTGAAGTTATTGTTCTGGGGCCTAAGCACCTCCGTGACGCATTATCTAAAGATATAGTTTCCCTGGATGGCATCGCCCTGGCCTCCAGCACCACTGTGAGGAATCTTGGAGTTATCTTTGATCAGGACATGTCGTTTAAGTCTCACATTAAGCAAATTTCAAGGACCTCCTTTTTTCACCTACGTAATATTGCGAAAATCAGGAACATCCTGTCTAAAAATGATGCAGAAAAACTAGTCC
>NC_060168.1:34366734-34395229 GCF_021292245.1 Micropterus dolomieu | reverse complement strand
CTGCAGCACGTGTTCTGACAGGAACCAGGAAAAGAGATCATATTTCTCCTGTCTTAGCTTCTTTGCATTGGCTTCCAGTAAAATCCAGAATAGAATTTAAAATCCTTCTTCTTACCTACAAAGCTCTTAATGGTCAGGCACCATCTTATCTTAAAGAGCTCATAGTACCTTACTACCCCACCAGAGCACTGCGCTCTCAGAATGCAGGGTTACTTGTGGTTCCTAGAGTCTCCAAAAGTAGACTGGGAGCCAGAGCGTTCAGCTATCAAGCTCCTCTCCTGTGGAACCAGGTTCCAGTTTGGGTTCAGGAGGCAGACACCATCTCCACATTTAAGAGTAGGCTTAAGACTTTCCTCTTTGATAAAGCTTATAGTTAGGGCTGGCTCAATATCTGTACCATTTTTCATTTAGTCTATAGCAACATCACCTTTACTGTCTGTACCTCTGTGTGGAAAGCGATGTGAGATAACTGTTGTTGTGATTTGGCGTTATATAAATAAAACTGAATTGAAACACTAGGAGTTAGTATTGTGGGTTTTAAGGGATTTGTTCTTGGGTTATTATTTATTTATCCACTTGTTGACGGAGGTGAGTAATTAAGGGGTTTTCATGCTTTTTGTGAAGATTTACAGGGTATATTAATGGTTATTGAGGTCCATTAAGTCCATTAAATGAGGTTCCCTGTGGTTCTGTGATGGTTTTCTCTCTGGGTCTCTGCTGATTTTTTTTGTTATCCTCACAATCATTTGTCTCCATCAGAAGCCATCTGTGTTCGGTCTTCTTTCAGCTCAGCGAAGTTGGTTTGGGTGTGACTGCACCCCAACAGAGCAATAATCCCTCAGAGGATTTATTTACTGGGATTAGCAGGGTTGGCATTGATGCTTCCAGGTACGAGTACGCCCGTAATCCCAACAAAGAGCAGCGTCTGGGGCGTGTGTGTTATTGTTTATCACAGGGTATTATCTGTTATTACTGTGGGTATTATGGCTTTTATTCTGTATCCGGTGGCATGTGTACGGCTGCCTGAGAGCTTTTCTCAGAAACAGAGATCACCCAGAGACAAACAATGAGCTATAAAAGCCAGATCTTAAAAAATAATACAGATATAGACACAAAAACTCTCTGCTAGGTCTTTATTTCAAATTCTAATGTAAAGCCTGAATGTTTATTTACTGAAGTACAATTTTGAGTAACATTTATTTGACAAATTTAGATCTCTTGCTAGTTTCTCCAACGTTACCGACCCCAGATTTAATACAAAATATAATCAACTAATAAATAATGATGTATAAACTACAGAGCCGTTTATAAAGTAATTACAATGATTAGAGTAACACAATAATTACTCTCCACATCTACTTAAAATGATACGTACATTATTCTATCAATTATGTTTGATGATATGATTATGTTGGACTTTTACAGTATTTCTACACTGTAGTGTTTCTACTTTTACTTAAATAAAAGATTTATAGTACTCTAAACACGGGTTCAAAACCAGTTGCAGTCCTGACTTGGTTATGGCATGGCTAAAGATTTACATTACAACTGCTTTGATCTCTTTTATCTATCTATTTAACGTCTCAGTTTAAAGGTATATTGAACGGTCAGGTGTCATTCAGTGGACTTTGTGTGAATCCAATGGGTCTAACCATGTAAAGCTGCACAAAGGGCCACAACAAACCCTTAGCTGCTGAAGCATCCATTAATAAAATAATGATTTAATTCCTGAAAGCAAGCTTTTTAGGGCACTTTGAAAGAACAGGGTTCATGGATTTTATGGAAACATTTCAGGGATAAATTAATGTTTTCAGGACGTCTGCAAGATAATTGGACATGATGGACTTGTAGGGAAGAAGCAGCCATTAAAATATAACTGTCCTTTCTGTCCTCTGCCTTCCTCTCTAAATCTCTCTGAATCTCCCAGATGGCTGATCTTCTCAAGTGTGGACGACGATCTCAGACGCTCAGCTGCTCTTTGTTTCTCTGCAGATGCAGGATGCCTGAAGACATCACGCTGAAATTAATAGAGTGAAGAAGAGCCGCTCGGATCAATACGCCGGCTCGTCTGAAAAATTGATGAGGGGGCTAAAGAGCTGCTGGTAATTTATGTCAGATTAAATTTACCCTGCTCTCCTCTCTCTCTCTCTCTCTCTCTCTCATGTCTAGTTTCTTTAAAGATTCCTTCTTGTACAACTGCATAACTGTTCCTTCTTGAAATCCAGATTCAGGCAGCATGTGACATTTCAAAATGACCCGCATACAACAGCACTGGTATATTTTTATATATAAAGCCATGCTAGGTAAACTTCCAGCTTACCTCTGAACCTTCTCTGTCTCAGTTCTGTTCTAGTTACCAGCTACGCTCCTCCAAGTGGTTGTTTTTTATTGTACCCTGGGTTTTGACCAATCTGAACTGCATTTTCATATCATGCACCCTGGGCATGAAATAATTTACAAAAAGATCTTGACGTGCATATCAAGTGATAAATTTAGGAGCATCATAAAGAATGTGGTGAAGGAGACATGTGGCTGTTTCTCTTGAGGCCTTTAATCAATCATGTTACTGTCAGTAATCTGGTATCCTAAAAGTTCTTTTAAAATGAGTAACCTGGTTTTCCTGAGATTTCTGCCGGAGAACGCTGATGTCTCTAAATCAGCTCTTTCCATGTGAGCATGTGCAGGACAACAACCGTTGACTACAGGGCAGGTAGTGACTACCTGAGTAGCCTGGTTTCTTGTGAGCATGTAAACGTACCGAATGAAGAGTCTGAGCTGCAGTTTGTCTGCAGGGTAACAGCTGATCAGAGCTTTACAAACCTGTTTTTATTATTATTATATTAATTTCTTATGTACTTCTTTGTGTCCTGAAGAATGTGAAATATGTTGCAACAAAAAAAGTTAACTAACAAATGAAAATGCTTTGAGGAAGTTTCAGTTGCACAATAGGAAAACATGCAACTTTATATATATATATATATATATATAAGAAACAAATGTGCATAGTCCAAAATAAGTGACTTAAGCTACTGATTACTGCATTATATTATCTTATATTTTTATATTTTGAATTGTCACAGGAATTTGTCTGTTTCTCTTTATATAAATAAAAACATTTCCACCATACATTGTTGCAAAAACTTTCTCCAGAATCCAGGAAATTAAATGTTTAATGCTCAAAACGTTCTGGTGGAGGACCCCCAGATCACCTGCTCATTTAGTTAAGCATTTAATATTTCTTCAAAATAGTGTTAAAATGTTTTCTAGTCTTGTTCTCATGAAGCCAATATTTATCAACACAAAGTGATGCCCTTGGGATTAATAAAGACTTATATTTATCTATCAAATTACACTGCTGCAATACTACTAATGCCCCTACTTCTGCTAGTGTTAACGCTTCTACTGCTGCCAGTAGTATTTGTGCTCCTGCCACAGTTTTTACTGCTTACATAAATGTCAGAAAATAAAATGAGAAATTTTCCAGAACAGTGAACTTTATGTCACCGGTCAGACTTTAAATGTCCGCCAAAAACCCTTCACACGGAGCTGGCTTCAGTGTGTGTGCGTGGATGTACTGTTCCTCTGTTTGTGAGGACCAACTTGACTTTTAGATCTAAAGAGTGAGGACATGTTTGGAAAGTTGGAACGCTGTGTGCAGTCACTCAGTTTCTCCACGGTTCAGACTCGGTTTGGGTCAAGGCAGTGGTTCTCAAACTTTTTCTGTCACGCCTCCCCTTCAGAAACCAAAAAAGGTTCAGGTTAGCAAAATAGCCTTGTTAGCATCAGAGCACTTTTGTTTGTTTATGGCAACTTTATGTCAGCTGGAGTGGCTCGAGAACCACTGAGTTAAGGTTAGAGTTACAGGCTAGGGAATGTTTAAATGTGTGTGTTTGTCCTCATTGAAGCGGGAAAACAAAAGGAGAGGAATGTTGTCCTGAATAACTTTCCTCTCTGTTAACACGCAGCTCGTTAAGACTAGTAATTTTGATAACTGGTTTAAGTTCTTATTAGTTATTGTGTTCAAAATGTGTGGGTTTAATGAACACTGAGGAACCTGGTGAAGCCAAAGACAATTTTCCAGAAATGGATAATAAAGTTTTATCTATCCATCCATCCATCCAACATAAGACTTACATGAAACGGTCTGCTGATCAACTTTATTGATTAGCAGGAAGATAATTCAGTATTTTAGTATTAGTATTACTTTCTCTACAAAATCTGTTACCATTTGAAATCCCAATATTTTACAAATAATGAAACTTTCTAACATGATTTTGAATAGTTGATTGGCACTTTGTTTTCCAATCAAATTTCACTATGATCAGCTCAGCCAATCATGAAGTCACTGCACGCTTTCAATCCGTTCTCCTCTCTGCTGCCAGTTTTCATTTCAGTTCAGAACCGCTGCAACCCTCCTCCACCCCATCACCTCCCGCTCATCAGATTCATGCTGCAGACGCCTTTGCCTCTTCTCCTCAGTCATCGCAATGCGATATCATGGGATTCGTATGCCATGTCAACGCATTTTAAGCCTTTTGTGTGTGATTCAGGCCGAAGTGCGAAGCTGTAGGGTTAACTGGTCGACATGCAAACAATCACTGACTTAGCTTCAGGCACACACCTCTGTGATGGTTAGGGTTAGGGGGTAGCTAACGTTAGCTACACGCTACTCAAAACATCCCGGTTTGGGTAACAATAATGACATCCCTTAACTTACGTAACTTACTCAACCTACGTAACTTAAACTAAAACTGAACGCTGGTCTCCTGGGTCAAAGGGTCAGGTTTATTAGCCACTTGTCCACCCCATCCACCTACTTACTCGGACTTCTCTACACCAGGTCTTCTCGCTGTGACAGCTGGCGGTATATGGCACGCCGTTTCTCCACAATACAAATCATTACAAACTAAGTGACGTGAAATGACACACTTAAAAGCAAACTTAAGAAATCAGCTTGTTATTCATACGCCATATGGCGATCCCCAGCATCTTCAGCACCACCAGTGTTCACGCTCCGGGGGTGGGGGTGGGGGGTTTCTTTGCATCGGCAGCTCCATACCTCACTTACACGATGGAGTCTCATTGCACATTTTCATTCATGTATCATATCCAACGAAGGTTAAAGTCAAGGGCAGCCGGACTTGGTTGAAGATACTGGAAGACGTTCCGTCCCTCATCCAAAGGACTTCTTCAGTTCTGACTGACTGGCAGGGAAACTCAGCTATTTAACCTCAGTGGGGTCGTTGGCCCGGGTCATCGATACCGCTGGTTCGTTAGTGTTCCTGGCTGGCGTAACGACAGTCGTTATGGTCGTTACGACTACCCGAGGCCAAGACTGAGTTTCCCTACCAGTCAGTCAGAACTGAAGAAGTCCTTTAGATGAGGGACAAAACGTCTTCCAGTATCTTCAACCAAGGCCAGTTGCCCTTGACTTTAACCTTCGTTGGATAACTATGAACTGGATCACTGAGAATCTTCACAGAGATTCATGTATCATGTGTCAATAAATTATTATTGTTTATTCCATTAAGACTTTCTCCTGACTGATACATAATCGATAGAGCCTGACAGGCCCTGAGCAGGTAATTCAGGGGCCTTCCTTATTTAGGGACACCTCAGCAGCTGACGTGGTGTCTCATTACTCACCTATTCTGATGAATCCGTCTTCTGTGCGATGGTACTTTGGCGTTTTCTCCCTCCCTTCTGTCAAGGCCTCTTTCTCTGCTTGGATATTCTGGAAAACACAAACACACATTGCCACGTCACAGTAACTTATTAGAGTTTCTTAAATGACTTAAAATGAACGGATGGATGAGAAATACTAGAACACGCAGCACGAAAAGCTCCGATATGGAAGTATGTCGCTGACAATATTCAAATTAAATAATTTAGTCAAATTTAAATTTAATTTTCCATGCGTGCAGGAGGTATGTGTCTCATGACGTAGACAAAAGTTTTCTATGGTTAGGCTCAGGAGGTAAAGCGGATTGTCCATTAGTGGGATGGCGGCGCCATCGGTGTGTCAAGCACTTTGTCCGTTAAGTGCAATAAAAATGCAGTCCATTTAAAATCCAAATCAAATTTTTATTTTTGAAGATGCATTACTGTCTTAGTTAAGTGAAAACTAATACTATACTAATCATGCTGAATGTGAAATGGCTTTTTCATTTTCAAATTGACAAAAAAAATGTGCGACCTAAACTAAAATTAAATCCAAATTGGACGTTTTAAATTTAATTGAGCCCCTACTTCTTTCCTTTTTCACTGTCAGTTTCATGTTGACAGGATTCCCTTTTGTAAAATCTGTCAAGTCAGCCATCACAACCGATGGAGAGGATTTAAAATCTGAGTGGCTGAAATGCACCAATCAGTGGACACTATGGTCTTGTTCTTTAGGGCTTGTTTTGTGCGTTATAGATGGATGAGATCCCTCTCTGGCTTCCCACCAATTTACATACATAGGAAACACCAGGTTTTTTGTAGTGGTGGAGAGGAGGTTTTCCTCTCCAATGTGCGCCCTTCTTGGGCGCACATTGGGGAGAAATTCAAGATTTTTCTCAGAAAGTAAATTTATAGTGTCAGTGTGACAGCTAGGTAAGCTGTAGAAAACACGTGTTAAAATCTGATTATTACAGACATGTTAGATATTTATGATTCAAAATCAGGGACCCTCCAATCCAGTCGGTGACCTCAATATTATGTCTGTAAACCCCTCACATTAGGATCATCATTTAGGCCGATAATCTGTTCCGTCCATCCGAGGATGCGATTTTCAAGAGGGTCGAATTGGACCCAAAATCCTCTTGTGTGCAGCCAGCATTAGTCGTATTCAGCCTTCATCTTATAGTTGAGGACAGAGGAGGACGAAGCAGTGATTCATCACCCTGCCTCAACTTCCAGGGACCACAAGCTGATTCTGTTCTCTGTATTGCTTTAACATCAACACCTTATATTAATGATCTGATACAGATCCATCACACATCTGATCTCTTGTTAAAGATAAAGCTGATTTTTTTTAAAGGATAATCTAGTTTTTTCTGACTTTTTCAGAAATTGTCTTTGTTGTGTCCATCGTTTCTATCAGTAATAGTAACACTGTACTCCCCAACAACAAAAAATAATGTACTGTTTGCCTTTGTTTTGTTTGTTTTCTCTTCAAAATTGTGTTTGTCTAACCTGCTGGTTTGTTTCTGTCAGACATGTTCCCAGATCTCAGCTTTTCACTGGTTGAGTACAACATTTTTATTAGTGACAGAAATGATGGACAGAACTACGAAAACAAGACCCAAGTTTTTGAGATAGATTACTGGTTTAATCAAAGTACTGATCTGGATTTTAAGACTCACATCAAACGGTAGAACCTCCACTGATGTGTTGAAAAGTTTGTCTCCTGGATGTTCGATGTTTCCACTTCGAAAGAAATACCTGAAAAGTAAAGAGAGACCAACGGTAACAGTAGTGGTAGTTACAGCAAAAAAATATATATTCTGCTGGTTCCCTTGTATGGACTGAAACCTGAACCTGGGACCACAAACCCTAAAACCCTTGAGACCATGTCACTCCTTGTAGCCTCTAGTATTGTGTAACTCCCTGGTACTTACTGGTATCCCAGCTAGTACTGGTATCCCTCACACCGAGAGTAACCTCTTGTACCCTCTCAGACTCACAATCTCTGGTAGCCCAAGGGACCTGTAAGGCCCTGGTATCATGTGGTACCCCTGACACACTTTAACCTCTAGCATCCCCTTGGACTCTCTAATGCCCTGCTATTTTCTGGTACCCCAGAGATTCTGTAAGTCCTAGTTCCCTCTAGTGCCCTGTATTGATCTGGCATCTTCTGTCCTCTCAGACCCCTTGGACTCAGTTAGCGCTCGTACCTTTTGCTGCCCCCATAGTTACATGGTCCTCAAAACCTTAGACCTGTATCTCCCTAGTGTAACTGTGTGAGCCCCAATTGTCCTCCAGTACCCATAATGGCCTGGTACCTTTTGGTACCTTTTACCCCTAACACCATGTAACCCCTTGTTACCTTAGACTTTACACTTGTAATGCCCTGGTCCCCCTCACACCCTGCAATTCCTAGTACCCTCTAGTGCCCTGTAGTGCTGTAGTGCTCTGACATCTGTTACCCTCACACCCTCTCAGACCCTGGAGACTAAGTACCCCCTCATATCTTGTGCTGCCCCCATAGTGACATGGTAACGCCCTGGTACCCCTCACATGCAAGAACTCCTTGTAACCTTAGACCTGTATCTCCCTAGTGTGACATTGTGACCCCCAATTATCCTCCAGTACCATTAATGACCTGGTACTTTTTGTAACCCATCACATCTTATTAGTACCCTCTAATACACCCAAGACCCTGTAACTCTCTGTACCTGCTTTTGCCCTGCCATGCCCTGGTTTTCTCTGGAACACCCTCTAAACTCAAGTAATGTCTGATAACCCTAAGGACCTGTAAGGCTCTGGTACCATCTAGTACACCTAAAACCATGTAACCCCTTGTTACTATAGACCTTACACCATGTAACCTCTATCAACCACTTTGCCCTGCTATCTTCTGGTACCCTTGGGATTCTGTAAGTCCTACTTCCCTCTAGTGCCCTGTAATGATCTGGCATCTCCTATCCTCTCAGACCCCTGGGACTCAGTAACCGCTCGTACCTTTTGCTGCCCCCATAGTGACATGGTAACGCCCTGGTACCCCTCCCATGCAAGAACTCCTTGTAACCTTAGACCTGTATCTCCCTAGTGTGACTTTGTGGCCCCCAATTATCCTCGAGTACCCTTAATGACCTGGTACTTTTTGTAACCCATCACATCTTATTAGTACCCTCTAATACACCCAAGACCCTGTAACTCTCTGTACCTGCTTTTGCCCTGCCATGCCCTGGTTTTCTCTGGAACACCCTCTAAACTCAAGTAACCTCTAACAACCACTTGGACCCTGTAATGCCCTGGTGTCTTCTGATCCCCCTTAGACCCTGTAATTCCTAGTACCCTCTAGAGCCCTGTAGTGCTCTGACATATTTGACCCTCATACCCTCTTAGACCCCTGAGACTCAGTACCCCCTCGTATCTTGTGCTGCCACCATAGTTACATGGTAATGCCCTGGTACCCCTCACACGCGACAACTCCTCGTAACATTAGACCGCTAATTTCCTAGTGTCTCTGTGTGACCCCCAATTATCCTCCAAGACGCATAATGCTCCGGTCTTTTTGTAATCCATCACATCTTAAGCTGCGTTTCGACCAAAGGAACTAAACCCCGGAACTAGGAACCTTTGGAGGAACTCACTGTTTTTCCACCGGAGGGACCAGGGTCTAAATGTAGTTCTGGGGGTTTCATTTTACTCCCCAAAAAGTCCCTGGTCGGGGGGTAGTACTTTCCAGGGGGGGTGGGGCTTGCCTTGCAGTAAAATTCTTAATAGGCAGGTTGAGGCTACTGGCTTTATCTGGAGAATGTTGGCTGTTTTTCTACGACTGCTCGTCTCTTTTCCACCTTTGTTTGCAAACCAATAAATCACAAACAACAATAGCCACACAAGTCTCGCCGATGTCCGCCTGAGATCGTATGTTGGCATTAAATATATTGGAAATAGCAGCCAGCTTGCAGTGGTGTGTTTACGCTAAATAATGGGTCGTAAGTTGTTGTTTTAAGTTTTCATCAGTCAGGAGGTTTTTACACAGAGCCGAAGTCGGTCTAAGCTTGTTAAACATCCCGTTCCTCCGACGCTCAGGCAACACGGTCCTACAGCTGATCTGCAGCTCTTGTCGCTGGAAATGTTTTAATAACCTTCCAAACCGTTGCGATTTTATTTTTGGGTTGCTGATAATAACAGTTATTTTAAGAACTTGATGGTTTTATCCAGTTTGTTATCCACACGTCTCGCCGATGTCTGCCTGAGATCGTATGTCGGCATTAAATTCATAACTGGGAAATAGCAGCCAGCTGCTGCTGTGTTTACAATGAACAGCTGATGGAGTTACTCTAAATACTGGGTCCGAAGTTGTTGTTTAGAGTCTTCATCAGCCAGGAAGTCTCTACATGGAGCTGAAGTCGGTCTCCTCTCCGAAACAAGTGGAACAGCTGACTTGTTAGTACCCTCTAATCCACCCAGTACCTGCTTGTGCCCTGCAATGCCCTGGTTTTCTCTGGGACACCCTCTAATCTCAAGTAATCTCTGGTACCCCTTGGACCATGTAATGCCCCTGGTATAATCTGGTACCACTAACACTGTGTAACCCCTTGTAACCTTAGACCTTATACCCTGGAAGCATGGTACCAACCTCTCGATGCGGACAGGTGTGAAGAATCGTATTCGTATGAAGTCCCCCGCTACAGGGGTGAAGGCCCAGAAGAAGTCCTCCCCCAGGTAGGCTTTCTCCAAGGTGAAGTGCTGGTAGGTCTTCAGGCTGGTTGTAACCTCCGCCAGCGGGTTGGCGTGACCCTTATGGAGGGTCTGTTTCCCAAAGTCCTTATCCTGGAACACAGAATGGTGTTTGTTTGATTTAAAATGTTATTTATGCAGTTGGACTAGTGTTACTTTCATCAGATGAAACTAAGCAAAATATATTCGTCAACAACCTTTTTTTCCCTGACGGAAACGAGAACAAGACGAGACAGCGACAATGTCCTTAGACGCTGACTGTGACGATCTTAAAATGCACTATAGTGGACGAAAACTGACAACACTAAAATGTAATTCGTAAAATAAAAGTATTAATAAAATCTCTCTTTCTTGTTGTCACTATAACGAGGAGACAAAATATTAAATATTTTCTCCCTCTAAATTTTCACTTTGAACAGTTTGTTCATTCAGCAGTATTTTTTCTTCCTGTTCTTTGAACGCTGGCCGCTCGGGGCGACGCCTGGTGCACGAGGAAAACGTTACTGTGGAGGATGTGAACTCTGGTGATGAACACAACATGCTCGGGACAAAGAGGTGCTTAGATATCAGCTCCCCTAAAAGCCATTTTTCTGGGGGGTCTCTCAAATATTGACAGCTGCTTTATTTCTCTATCATCATGCGAAGCGTCACACTTCATCCAGCCAGAGGGAACGATCACCTGACTGTCCGCAGCAGGCCGGTCGCTCCACGATCTCCTGGCCCTGCTCCGCCCCACTTCCTCTCCGGTATTACGACGACGCGCTGTGAACGGTTCGTGATCGTTCCCTCTGGCTGGATGAATATTTCCCATAATCCATGTAGGCCTAGTACTGCAGCTGGGGGCCCCACGCAACTTTCTAATTCTTCCCTCTCACGGAGAAAAGAAAGTCACAAACACAGCCACAGCTGTTGTCTGAAGCGGAATTGTAGCAAACTGGCTACATATGATAATAATAATTATTATTATTATTGTTATAAGAAGACAAACATGCCTGATACTTTCACAGTCAGCCCCAGGCCTACATGCTTGCAGCTATTAATGATTCAGCAGTAAGAATCACAGTCGGTCCTCCTCCTCCTCGTCACGGGTAAAAAAAACGGAGCTCCCCGAAAGCTATGTAGAGTTCGCACACTGATGTGGTTATAAGATTTTTGGAAAAAACACTACGAACTTGAAGCAGCATATTAAGGCTAACCACCAAAAAAACTGCAGATCCATCTCACCCCGGACACAACCTGTTCCAGCTCCTCCCCTCTGGTAGGCGCTACAGAGCACTGTATGCCAAAATCAACAGACTCAGGAACAGTTTCTTCCCACAAGCCATCACTCTGATGAACAGCTGATTTCTGACTCACAGTGTCAGGAACAACAAAATGCAAACGTATTTATCCTTTGCACTGTGTACATGTATGCATGCATGTGCATGTGCACCTGTATATCACATCCACCTCCAACATGTACATAATTAATGATAATAATTTTACTCCCGCATCCTTTGCACTCTACTCACTGCACTATTTGTCAACATGTCTATATTGATTTTGTTTATAGTGTGTATATTTGTGTTCTCTATACTGTAGCCTGTGTCTGATTTTATTATTGTATTATTTTTGTATGAGTAAGCACATCGTGAGCGATGTACAATCCAAAGTCAAATTCCTCGTATGTGCACACATACCTGGCAATAAAACTGATTCTGATATCAGAGTTATGTTCTGCTGTAAGTCTGTGTTGAGCTCCTCTGAAGAGTCAACAGGAATACTGCGATGACGCCACTGTGCAGTGACCAGAAAATGATATGAAGCGTCTGTGGCCTGCCAAGAGCCTTTGACACAGATTGGTATCACTGCCAGTCTCGCTCGCTGTCCTTGATGACTAATCCAGTTTCAGTTCAGAGCGGAGACACACAACAGATACTAGCAAGCAACAGAAACATGAGATCACTGTTGGTGTTATTCTGATGCACTTAAAGAGATACGTCTTCATTTTGAGATGTTCAGAAAACAACAGCATCCACGAGTGATCAAACCTCCCAACCTGAAAGAGTATTTTTCCAGAGATTAATCCCAGTAAATGTCCTTGAATTGAACATTTGATTTAAAGTAGTTGTTTGCGTTTAGTTTGGTTTTGGAAATAATTTTGATTGCATTTATAAAGTGTTTTTTTTAAACTGTCCAAACCAGAAAAATCTAATTTACACTTACAAAACAGGTCATTTTAATTGCAATTTAAGTGTTTGTGTGTGTGTCGGCTGGCTTAGTTAGGTTTGATAGGGGTTAATGTTAATGTCCTCATTTTCATTTCAGATAACTGTATAACATTTATTGAAGTTACAGCAGTTTCATTTTTGTTGGTCGTTTTCATTCATTAAATCCTTGCGCAAAGAAAATGCTCTACATGATGGTTACTCTCTAATTTGTTAATGCTACATCATCATAAACTTTGGCTTTATACAACAAGGCCCAAACAAAGAATCGCCGAATGCAAAATAGTTAGTAACCTGCGGTTAGCTCAGCACTGGCCATCTAACGTTAGCTTGCTTCAGCTACGACCTACGGGAGGTTAACTTTTCATTATGAAAAGATGAACGAGCGTTCGTTTACTCGCCAACCTTGTGGCGGTCGATTAACGGAATCATTTACGTCCCGCTGGCTGCCGTCATGTTAATTATTACCGTCGGCTGCAAACAGGTTACAGGTTTATTGTTGATGTAAAGTAACAGTTTAATTTGGTTATAACGTTACACTGGGTTTGAGAGTCTGGGGGACGTGTTGGCTTACAGTAGTTTATAAGCTGTGACTAGTAGCAGTGCACATTACATGGTTGTGCTCTGTAAGTTAAAAGCAGGTTACAGGTTTATTGTTGATGTAAAGTTACAGTTTTATATAGTTATAACGTTACACTGGGTTTGAGAGTCTGGGGGACGTGTTGGCTTACAGTAGTTTATAAGCTGTGACTAGTAGCAGTGCACATTACATGGTTGTGCTCTGTGAAAAACAGGTTACAGGTTTATTGTTGATGTAAAGTTACAGTTTAATTTGGTTATAACGTTACACTGGGTTTGAGAGTCTGGGGGACGTGTTGGCTTACAGTAGTTTATAAGCTGTGACTAGTAGCAGTGCACATTACATGGTTGTGCTCTGTAAGTTAAAAACAGGTTACAGGTTTATTGTTGATGTAAAGTTACAGTTTAATTTGGTTATAACGTTACACTGGGTTTGAGAGTCTGGGGGACGTGTTGGCTTACAGTAGTTTATAAGCTGTGACTAGTAGCAGTGCACATTACATGGTTGTGCTCTGTAAGTTAAAAGCAGGTTACAGGTTTATTGTTGATGTAAAGTTACAGTTTAATTTGGTTATAACAGTAGTTTATAAGCTGTGACTAGTTACAGAATCCCTTATAGCGCTGCAGTTTTAGATGCAGCCTGCACTGAATGCAGCAGGTGATACAGCGATCTGTAATCTTTGGTTTGCTGCTAAGTAATATCATATTAGCAGAAAGTGGATCACAGCTCACAGATCTGTGGCTTTTGTTGCTAAAAACATCTGCTTTAATAAAAGACACAAACGCAGAGCGCCTGCCCTGGCACTGTTTTGAGTGTGTGAGGTGTTCAAACACGCAGGAGACGGGGAAACTGAGATCTGTGTGGGCACATGAGACCCTCAGAAAGGGGAGACACCGCCGGTAGCACCACCAGCTGGCCCGCTTCTTCTTAATGATGGTCGGTTTAAGGCGTATTTTAGGGGATGAGTCGGGGCCAGAGCGCTCCTTCAAAAACCCGAGGCTCCCAGGGCGCATTAACAGCGCGCAGAACTCTCACTGCCCAATAGGCACTGCAAAAAACTGATCGCATCCGACCTTTGTAACCTGCGACCTGCTGGTGCCAGCTTCCTGTGACCTGCGCTCTGCTCTCGTGCCACTCTGATTATGGAGAACGCCGTATTGGAGATTCACCATCGCGGACTCACTTCCCTCTCAGCCACCATCTTCCCTGCCTGGCCTGCCCTCGCCCTTTCCTGACACCCCAAGCCACGCCCGAGGAGCTATTCCCCCAGCGTCAAGCCCGGCTCCACCTTACCTTTGTGTTCAATAAACTGTGTTAAAACCTTCTCTGAACCTTCCTGAACTTCTTGACTGCATCTGGGTTCTGAGCCAAGAAATCCCGGACACATGGACGTGGTATTGATCTTCTCATCTAACTCACCGCCAGAGTGTGAATTTGTATATTTCAACAAAATGTTGAATTCTTACTTAAAATCTTAAGTAAACTTAAAAATAGACAAACGCTTTAAAGATGACACCGCATTTCTTTATTTCAGGGGTTCCCCAGCATTTTCAGCTCGATACCCATGAGGGAAAGGGTTTGGAGTGAGGCAATAAACTCAGTGTGTCAGCTGGAGTTGGGAGTGGGGCAAGCGTATAAAGTAGGCAGTAATCAAAGTTGCAGAGTGTAATGTGATCCTGACAGGACAGGATCCAGGAACTCAGACTAGGTCGGGAATCTAGTTGACTGGATCCGGCACCTCATTTTGTCACTTTGAAAATCTGCAGTTTTGATATTGAAAAGGAGGAGAGCTCTAAGGCTGTCCCCGATTAAGGATTTACATAGTGGGATCAGAATTGTCAAGTCCTGCCTGTAGTCGACTGATAGCCGTGTGTTTTTGTGAGCTGCGATTGCGAGCGGGGGGGGGGGGGGAACACACGCTAGCTCTGCTTTAATCTTGAGAAGCTGCAGAGCTGCAGTCTCTATTCATTCAACTTACACTGTAAATTTCCAGCTACACTGAGGCCCACGCATGCTAACGGTTACGGTTACAATTTTGGATTTATTCACGCACTTTAGAAACATTTACTCAAAGTTTTATTCTTCAGCATTAAATGTTGAAATGTATATTGTAACAGGCTGCATATTAACTTATTGGGAGAAAACTGGTGGGTCTGTGTAAAATCAGACGCCGAGCACCCCCATATCGCCAAAATGGTGTAATCCTCGACTGTTAGATTGACCGTCGAATCAGGCTCTGCCCATCAAAGCATCGAATCTTCGACTATTCGGGGTCAGGCCTAGAGAGATCAATAGCCAGATAGACCACCTCACTGAGTGCGCTTTCACACCTGCCTCAGTTAGTCCGGTTGAATAGTACTGTAAGCCGCACTGTGTTTATGAAAATCTATTGATAACGTATACTTGTCAGCACGGGTATTTTCCCTGATTAATAGGTCAAAATCTGTTTAAAAAAAAGGAGGGCAAGTAGTACTGTCCATAAAACATGTGTGACAGCGATCCCACAGCATACTGTAGGCTAATAAGCCAAATTATTACTGTACACGCCCTGTTTTTACGTTATTATTCATACCAGGCTCTGCGGTCGGCCTGACATTACTAATCATGCTTATAATAAATTATCACTGTGTGAACTCTTTGCGATTCAGATCAGAAGTGTTAAAGTGCTGCATAAACGTCTGTCAGTCACCGGAGTTTGATTTCCCCACGTGGGTCCCGATGATGCAGGATGACAGTCGCCAAAGCTGTCCAATCAACAAGTTACCTGAACGTCTGCGTGACCTCATGGTTACTTCTCTGGATCGTTTGTGAAACTGCAGTGTGAACATGAACCGGACTACAGGTGTGAGAGCGCCCCCTCTCTGTGTCCCGGGAGCTCCTGATTCACAAATTAAGCACTGCACAGCTTTGTTAGGGATTCTAACTGGCGACCCAATAAAAACAGGGCTGTTATCTATTCTTCAACCTCCACTCCAGTTTCTCCCATTTAAGGCAAATCTCTTTAACCTAGTCACTCCAGACGAATAAAAACCACTTCCACTTTAATTCTTTCAATTTAACTTTGATTTTTAGAACTGAGTGCTGATTTTCTTACTAAACCACGCTGATCGTTTGAGGCTGGAGGGTAATAGCTGTGTTTAGCCTCCATCTCTACACGGCCCCATGCAGGCGGGCCTCTGTTGTTCAATCCCCACATAGAGGAGGCGCTCGTCCAGGACGACCGGATCAATAACCAATTGATCGGACCGGATTGCAGCAGCAGCGGGGCTGATTTCAATCGCTCCTAACACAGTAATCAGAGGCGAGCCGAGACGCCACCGCTGTGAGATACTGCAGTTTGTATCTGACGACTGCAGAGGCTTTTAATCTCTCCAGACTGAACTTCGACCGAACTTCACCCTCTTTCAAACTCACTTGGTTTATGGTTTTGTTCTGTTGTGCAGTTGTTTCCTGTTTTACTTTGGTAACTCTGTCCTTGTGTGTTTCCATTTGCTTTACTTCCTGTTTTATTTTGTAGTGTTCTGTTCTCTTGTGTCCTTGTCTAGCTTTGTTTCCTTGATTACCTGATATGTTTCAGCCTCCCTGCTCGTTTGCCTGTGTATATATTGTATTATATTGTTGTGTGACGTCCTTGAGTGTTCTGCGTAGCTTTGTTTCCAGTTTATTGGTCCGGATTACCTTTCTTTTGGATTCGGACTTTGCCTTGAGCTCTACGGAAGCCTGTGCAGTTAAGTTTCGTTAAAATAAATATTTCTGTTGAACTGAATCCTGCTGCCTGCACTCGGCCCTTCCCATGACAGCATCTAGCAACTACCACAGGGAGCATTTCAGAATAAGAGCGTTTTGCGTGCCGGATTTTGCCAACATGTTTAGATATTGTTGATGTGGTCATTATTGGTTGCTTTCTGAGCTTCTACTATGATTAAGTAGCTGCGTAGTTTCACTGTTTCTTTTTTGTCTGATTTAACTGTGTTTATTGTTGATGTACTATCGGAAGTCGGTACCGGGTATTTTATTTTGAAAACTGACGGGATTCTATGCCGTTTGACTTCCTGCCCGGTTCATCTGCTCTGTGCTTCTTGGACGCTTCTGGTGTGATCACAAACATTTAGTAGAGTGGCTGCGATCAGCTCCGGCAGCAGCGACGCAGACGGACTCAGTGGACTTTCAGAGCGAGTCTGTGGTCATGAAAACTTGGTTTAAATGACTTTGTAGCAGGTGGGCCCCGTGATGAAGCTCCGCCCCCCTCTGTGATGAGAGTCTAGCTCCGCCCCACCACATTCTAGTAGTTTATTTTCAACAACCACAACCTTTCTCTAACCTCAGCCACCCTGTCATCGAAGGATTGCTCACCAACATCAGCAGGTAAATAAAAACGATGAATTAGTTTTTACTCACATTAATATTTCTCAGAGCGTAGTGTTTGTCCTTTTTTATATTCCATGCATCGAGTACGACAGCACCTACATGTGTTTGCACATGTGAATGAAATGAATTTATTTTTCAAAATCTCTTTTCAAGGCTGCACTAACTCTCCCGTGGGCCTCAGCCGCTCCCAGGCCTGCTGTTCGTCAGGTAGTTAATGATAATTTATTTAATACCCAGCATGTGAGCAGGACATAGCCTGAAGACTGATTTTCCAAAAACAGAAAGGTTCTCTTTATTTTTAACTCATTCATCCATGTTGGACCAAGCAAAAGCATCAACATATTGCGTGTAATGTTCAAGTGAGCTGATGTGCCTTTAAATTAAATATGAAAAGTGACTAATCCATATAAATATCATTTTAATCTGCTGCTGGCTGACCTTCACTGTCAGGTGGCGTCATCGCCCTGTTGAATATTAAAGAGCCACACTCATGCGTTACCTTGAGTTTCTGTATTTTCCCAGCCAGAGAGGAGTGGGTGCCGACATGCTGGAAGAGAGACGGTTTAAAGCGGATCCTCAGGTTGGCTTTCTGCCTGTCACAGTGTTTCTGACGGAGAAACAAACGGGTACAATTACAAATTCTTTCGTTTTAAAATACCTCCCTTCAACAGCGTCTGAAGAAACCATGAAGTAACCAACACAAAAAAAACCCATCCCAGCAGAACACGTTAAAGGGTCATTTCTGTATCTTTAACCACATTTAGGAAACAGGTTAAAAGATCCCGAAATTGCCCTTTAAATGTATGTTAGACAGCTTTACTGTCACGGTCTTAGGGTTTCTGGTGTTTTGGGAGTTTGATGTTGTCGCTTTCCTGTCCTTGTGTTTCCAGGTTGATTGTTGGCACCTGCCCTAATGTGTTTCACCTGTTTCGGCCTTAACCTCCTGCCATTCCTGTAAAAGTCATGCAGAACGCCTCTTCAGGGCAGATCCAAAGTAAACTGAATGCAGTTCTTGAACCATCTGGAGTATCTGCCTGGTTTTGGGCTTCTCTGAAAGAAACACTCTGTAGTGTTTAACCCAAAAGTCAGAATGACTGGAAGAGCTACTGGAAGTGATTAATATCAGTTTAAACAAACTAAAACTAATATACTTTTTGTTTCTGCTTGAAAATGCCTGCAGACAGCAGCAGAAAGCCTTACCTAGTCCAAGTTTAAACTTCACACCAGTACCATGAAACACAACTCTTTTCCACAGGTTTTTCTGAGCGTCTGTCTCAGCGTGTTTTTTCTAAAACAGCCCCGCCCCTTGGCGGCAGGCGGCTGCTGCTGCGTCGCTCCGTATCAGCCGGCAGCTCGACGCAGACGTGTTTCTGCTGGTAGATCATGAACTTCCTCCTTAAAGCTGGATGTCGTTATTTGCAGAATCTTATTGGCTACAGAAAGTGCCAGTCATCGGCACAGCTGGTTGCAATTAGCTCGGCCTGCCCGGGAAATAACAGGGGCCGGCCCTTCCTCACAGCGCGGGCTCTCATTGGCTGCTGGAGGCTGTGAAAGGGACATGTGAGCTCCTGTTGGTCGGATCAGCTGTCGGTCGAAAGGTCAGAGTTCAGCGGCTAATCTGAATACAAGCTATCGTAGCTGTTTACATTCAAATCAGAGTTATTCTGGTTATAATGACGTACGACATGCCGACAAACATGAAGCGATGCGGCAGCCGTCCCTGGGGATTTACTGATGGAACAATGTGTTTTGGACTAAATGTGGGCGGCCCGCTGGAACGTTAAGAGGTTCTCAATTCAGATTGTTTTTCCCCAGATCTGATTTTTTTGTTTGACAGCTGACGTAATATTTTAAATGTGGCCCATATCAGACTCCAGTGTGTCTGTCCGCATGTGCAGAAGAATCACAGGACGTCACGCAGCAGCAGCTGTCGTGCAGAAGTAAATAAGGAGCAACAGAGGTTAGCTCCAGTTAGCTCCTACTTGCTAACCCTCCCAATTTTATGGGAGTCTCTCTCTCTCTCTCTCTCTCTCTCTGAAGATAGCGAGGTAGAGGAGGAAGAGAGCCATACACGTTACTCTACACGATCCGATCTGTATCGGATTTGGACCACATATGGAAGTGGCCCAATTCCGAACTGGAAAAGATCAGATTCCATGTGACCTGTTCACGCTGTTTCTGCAGTGTCTCCCCAGCGTTTTAGTGTCTGGTGCTTTTCTCCGGTGAACACGATAAATACCACTCAGCTTCTAGAGGAACACAGGATCCATTAATCAGACGGCTGGTGGTCCGTATCTTCACTCTTGTCTCTTTTCTTGAACAAGGCACTGATCCACAGATTTGAGCAGGTGTGAGGGGGGAATGTAAGAATTTAAGAGGAGCTACTCACCGCATCCTTCTCTGGATTGCACACCTTGACCCACATGATGTGGTCCAGCAGCCAGTCGATGGGTTTGTCTTTGTAGAACATCAGCATGAACTCCACGATGAGCGACAGGTCCAGAGACTTAAACATCTTACCTGTCAGAGAAGAAGAGAGTTCAGTTCAGTCAGTTTCCCCCGGTCAGGTGGATCTACCTCTCTGACAAAACTGACAAATTCAAATTACACACAAAAGCAACTCAGCCCAAATCCTGTGAGCGTCGCTGCTGCACCCAGAAACTTCTAAACTTATCAACCTCTCAAAGTAATTTTCTTTGTCAGAATAAAGTTAATAGATGCAATGATGGATTTGAGCATATGCACAAGGAGAGTTTAGGTTCGCCTAAAGAAAAAACTGTTATTACATGCCTTTAATCAGAATATCATATCTGAACAGCAATTCAGCTAATCGGTCATCTGTGAGGTTTTGTGGTGAAACTGACAACAACTATGAGCTCATCAATCAATAATACAGGTGAAAATTGATTTACTCAAAGTTACTTTTAACTCAAATCAAACCTCTGACTCCGCAGGGGTCGAGGGTCAGCGACTAGAACGTGAATTATTTACGAAAGCAGCCTAATGAACAACTACCAACTGTCGTGGAAATTATCATGCAGGTCAGGGATTAAGCAAAGAATTGAGTAACAACCAGCCGTTGTCTTTGAAGGATTTATTAACAAAAGAGAATAAACAGAGAAGTACTAGAACACATGTACAGCTGGTCCAGAGACCTGCTGCCCGGGGCGGCTTCGGGCGTCTGGCCCCGAGCAAAGGGACGCATCATCATTTACACAGTCCAGGTTTCTGTGTTTTGGGAAACAGAGATCCTCTCCAGGCCTTGAAGGAACATTCAAGGAGAGGAACAACAAGCTCTGACCTGAACCCCAGTAAATGTGGACGGACTAATAGAAAAGGGAAAGGTTAAGGATAAAATAAGACATAACAATAATAGTAATAATAATAAAAGTAAAAGATCATACATAAAAGATTAAATGTAAGAGGACACAATCTTCTGCAGTAACACCAACCGAATGTGACTGATCGCCATAATAACCCACGGGGAGGAACATCAAGCGGCAGCCATAGGTGTCACTGGTGTCACTGGTGTCACTGGGGACGCTGGGGTCCACTTTTAGAAATGGCTGATTTTGTCCCCATCACTATTTTGAAGCATACTTTGTTAAAAAACATTCTAGAAAGGTTTCTTTGAACATTAAGAAAACAGGCAGTGCAATTAAAGAGATAGAAGAAAAAAATGTGCGTCGTCCAAAAAAAGGAACTTGATTCTAAAATGACCCAAAAACGTGCAGCAGCAGTAACTTTAACAACCTCTTGACAAAGTTTCTTTTTGGCCAAGTTTTCCGTTGTCTCCCTGTGAACATGACCAAGAGGAAGGGAGACTAAATCCTGCCTCAGCAGGACGATACTGCAGGAGAAACAGATCTGAAAGCAGCGCAGAATGACTGAGAGCTGTTAAATTACACCTGCCACCTGTCTTTCCTTATGAATAAATAACATTTCCACCATAAATTGGTGCAGAAACTTTCACCAGAATGCAGGAAATGAGGTGTTTAATGATCAAAATGTCCCCCCCGCTCATATATCTCAGCATTGAGTATATATATATTAACTGATTAGATCTTTTCGTCTCGTTCTTGTGAACCTAATAGTGTGTATCGTGGTTTCTCTTCACAGCCCTAATCTGAGCGCCTATGTCCCCGCCACTTTTCAACACAAAGTGACGCCCTCAGTGGCAGCTCATATTGATTAGCAGGACATCGATATGTTGACTGAAAATAAGATATACCGATCGGTTTGTGTGCAAGCGTCTGATCGGCCCCCTCAGACACGAAGCCACTGAGCTGGGACTGTGATTCCAACTCTCTGGGATCTAAAGTGAGCATAATTTACACAAAGATTTGGTGTGAGGGTTATGACTAGGGTAAAGGGCTGAGGAATGTACCTCAGATCAATAGTTCAGAGGTCGCAGCAACCAGAAAACACCGTGGAATTAAATTCTGCTAACTTTCAGTGTAATGCTTTCATTTCATGCAAATCAGTCTGGCGGCTCGCTTTCTATTTTGTGTCTCTCAGTAAATCTGAACAAATAGATCAAGATCTATACAGATAATAATACTGTCTTTGTTTAATCTTCTGCATCAGTTCAGATCTTTGTTTTACTGCATTACGTATGTTCGTACGCTCTTGTGGATCTTGTTGCTGTAAAAAAACATTTTTTTCCAGACTACAATTCCCATGAGCCTTAGCTGCTGTTACACATATTCAGTTTACAATAACAACAAATGTCATGATTAAAAGCTGCAGACGCTTGAAATAAAATAAGTAAGTAAACTTTACAGCAAAATCAACATTGACAGAATGACGATAAAATGACAAGCCGAGCCACACGAAGAAGTGAGCTAATAAATGACAGTACATCATAATAATTATCAAAGAATGAGATGTCTTCCAACGCAACACTTGCTCTGCAGGAAGCCTCCAGACGCCTGAACTATCTTCAGCTCTCCGTCCGGCTCTTTCTGTTCGGACTCAGAGTCGGGTTGAGCCGAGGAAACGTTCTCTGGGAATTAAAGGTCAAATGAACAGAGCGTCTCGCTGGACCCAAACAATGACGGGGGCGAATTGAAAGGCCACCAGAGAGCCGAGCCCTGCTCCTGCCCCGTCTGGTCCGCCCTGATCCGTTTGGACATTCCAGCCTCTGAAGGGCCGGATGTGCGACTACAAAACAGAATAAAAAAAAATAACCCCGCAGACGTAAACGAGGCCGGACTGAAGCTAAACTTAGCAAAATGCAAAACTCAAATCTGAGCAGTTGAATTACAGAGCGGCCCGCAGCGCTGCAGCTCTCTCCTCCGTCTGACTTAATTCAGTGAGTCAGCTTCACCCTGATGAATTTATTACAGCAGCCGCTGCTCGCAGGCGACTCGGGGTCGGAGAGGATTCGTAAGGTCAGGAACGAGGACCGGGGGGGCCGGGAGGAGGAGAAAAGACGACGGACTAAAGAAGCACAACGAGACGAGACTCCTGCTGAGCTCCACCTCTCTTTAAATCACCCCCCCTCTCTCTCTCTGTTTCTGTACCTCTCTCTATCATCTCTCCATCAAATCCAATTTCAAACGAGCCCGGCTGGCAGAGCGAGAGGCTTTGAGATAAAGACAACAACTGGATATTGTAACGGTGGGGGGGTGTTGTGCAGTTCAGATTGATTGAGAAAACTGACAAACACAATATTAGAAAGATAGAGTGAGTATTGAGCTGCAGCTCGGTATTGATTGGATGAGAGGAGTCGTAGGATAATGACTGAACTCACATCTTCAGTGGGCTGCAGGAAGAGCTTTAAAGTCCATTTATTCATAAAGTACATTTTAAAACAGCCACTATTGTACAAAGTAATGCAATTAAAACAACAACAAAACAGCAATCAGATAAAAAAAGAAGAAACATCCAGCAATAATAAAACAACTGGAACAGATAAGCATGAATAACCCGAGACTGACTCCAACGCCAAATTCTAAAAAAACGTTTTAAGACGAGACTTGAAAGATGATGGGCTGAATGTGGGAACTTTATTCCAAAGTCTACCCACAACCGAAAAGGCACGATATCCTTTTGTTTTCAGTGGAGCTGCTGGAAGAAAGAAGCTGGAAGAGTAATCCAGCATCACAGTACACAACGCAGTCTGCTCAGCTGCCTGAATGAGCCTTTCGTGGAAGCTCCTTTTATCCCCAATCATGACACTCACCTGTTTCCAGGTAACCTGTTCACCTGGACGTTCCAAACAGCTGTTTTTTCAGCAGTCCTCAACTTTCCCGGTCTTTTGTTGCCGCTGTCCCAGCTTTATGGAACGTGTTGCAGGCATCAAATTCAAAGTGAGTGAAAAACAATAAAGTTTATCAGTTTGAACATTAAATATCTTTGTGGTGTATTAAATTGAATATATGTTGAAAAGGATTTGCAAATGAATGTATTCTGGTTTTATTTATGTTTTACGTCCCAACTTCATTGGAACTGGGGTTGTTCTTCGGTCTTATTCTCATTAAGTTGGAGGAAGTTTTCGGTGGATATTATCATGGGCAAAGATGGATTTCAAGGATTTAGCAGTACAGGGTAATTCCTCTATTTTTAAATGGCTAGTAGCTTCAGAAATATTTGAATCTGTGCAGCAGACGGCTTCACCCAGCAGCTGAACTCTCGTGTGTCGAGTCCTGCCCTCCGCTCTGACCGGCTAACCTTAACCAACACTTACCTACAGAGCAGTAGTGAAAAGTAACGCTTACACCAGGTGTCTGACAGCGTCCTGGAAAGGATCCCTACGAGGGACTCTAACAGGAAACCGAAGTCTCGCTTGAGGACAGTTCTCGCTCTGAAATCTCGTGAGAGGCGAGTTGTTGCGGGAAGTTGTTACGGCAGAAGATTTCTTACCTTTAATCTTTTATGCATGATCTTTTACTATGATTGTTATGTCTTAGAGACATAAACTTTCCTTCTCCTATACTCCTTATGTTAGTCCGTCCACATTGTTTTCCTCTCTTGTTGTTCCTCTCCTTGAATGTTCCTTCAAGGCCTGGAGAGGATCTCTGTTTCCCAAAACACAGAAACCTGGACTGTGTAAATGATGATGCGTCCCTTTGCTCGGGGCCAGACGCCCGAAGCCGCCCCGGGCAGCAGGTCTCTGGACCAGCTGTACATGTGTTCTAGTACTTCTCTGTTTATTCTCTTTTGTTAATAAATCCTTCAAAGACAACGGCTGGTTGTTACTCAATTCTTTGCTTAATCCCTCACCTGCATGATAATTTCCACGACAGAAGACGCTGGTGGAAACAGGGAGAGCAGTTTGTTGTGTTTGTGGAGGAGCTGCTAGCAAGGCTTTATTTCCTAATGTTTCTCCAACACAACAAACTCCTCTCTCCAGCTGTGACTCACGTTTCCACCGCCGTCTTCCTGCAGCAGCTCGCCCCGAAGGAATACGCTGCCGGCTGAAGCATCTACTGCACAGATTCAAAACTAACTAACGGAAATTACTCTTTAAAGCTGAAGATGTGAGTTTGGTCATTATCCTACAATTCCTCCCAATCAATGCTGACTTTAAATATTGTGTTTGTTTGTTGTTTTCTCAGTGACTCTGAATTGTCTCCCCCCCGTTACAATATCTATTTGTTGTCTTTATCGCAAAGCCTCTCGCTCTGCCTGCCGAACAAAATACCGAAATGACCCTTACAGATGATTTAGTGTGAAAACACGAGGTGAACTCTCAGAGCTGTTGGTCTTTTTAAACGTTCTCTTTGTGTGTCTGCAGCTCTGACTTCATCAGAAGGAAACAGGAGAGCTGGAACAGGAAACAGGAGAGGAACCCGTTCAGAGGAGACAGACAAGATGTCTGGCGCCTCATGAGAGAGACTGTGAGTGTGCTCTCGTATTTCTGTCTGTGAGAGGACATTTTGTCTGGTCCTCACTTCTTCAAAGGGCCGAGTTTGAATGTCCAAAGGATGCGACTGCGTCTCTTTTTTAGTGTGTCGATGTGAGACTGTCCTCTGGGGAAGACTACATGTATCTGGAGTGAGCGGCATGGGGAAGGAGGGCTGGTCCCCCTCCAGTGGTGCAAAGTAAATTTTCCTTACATTTGTACTTAAAGGGTATTTTCCGTATTTTTAATCCATATATGTTGGTGTTGAAATGACTAGTAGGTCGAATGTTCGGCCACTGAAATAAATCAGCCTGAAATAGCAAAAAAAAGCACTTTCGGTGTTCGGTCTAATAAGACAATTACGAACAGTCCCGTTGCCGTGTCGGCAGCGTGGAAGCATTTTAAAGAGTCTGAGCTGTTTGCAGACGCTGTTCTGCTGAACTGTCTCCAGCACATCCGCTCCATCTGTGGCTGACTTCGTCTGTGAGAAGGAGATTAAACTAGCCGCACCTACATTCGGAGTGCACACATATTCCAGCCTTTACGGTAAGTGAAGCGGCCCAGAGCGAGCTGACAGGCAGGTTAGAGACTTTATCCTGTCACTTTGTCTCTTTAGTATGAAGAGAGGCTGTGAAGTCTTCATGTTACAACATTATTTATCAATCCGGGTCGGACTGGATGGATTTAGCGCGAGGAGGAAACACACGAGACAACGTCCGGTTTTCAAAATAAGGCGAAAATTGGTTGAAAGTTTTCAAAATTGGCAAATTTTTTCATTATATTTGGTTTCAGTCCCGGACAAGAATTTTGTTTTCGGTGCATCCCTACTAGTAGGTAGAAACAGTTTTGAGTCTGTGCAGTAAAAGCTTCAGCTGAACCGGCTGCAGCGGCTGGAACGTATTCTATCTTGGCGAGAGACTTGAGTATTTCCATTTAACAACCCTCACTACTTCTGCTCCGCTACATCTCGAATGTTTACATGACAATGTAAAAACCTAACTACCCAACAGAACATATAAAATCTACTAGTCAGTTAGTCGGTCAGCTGTTTGCCCTCAGCCATCTTTATGATTCAAGTCTATTTTAGCCTGAAATTCACTTGGGAATGTTTATAAATTTTAATTTTGCACAACTTACATAAAATGGATGTTTTTCATTTCAACAGCAAAACTAGTTTTTCATATTTGTTTCCGCTCTTCTCTGAAGCAGCAGAAGGAATCCCGCCTTTTATATTGCACACATTTATAATACAGATGCAGAATAAAGATGAGACAGGGAGCCAGTGAGACGGGACAAAGTACTTGTTCCTGCATCCATCAGAGGTGAAGTAAAAACATATTTTCAAGCTGCGGTGAACCTGCAAACTTACAGGAAAACAATCAAAAACCCAGTTTGAACTGCAGCCTCAAAACAGTGCAGCTACATGATGCATGATGTTAGACATGAGCGGTTAGTTCTGGTTCTGGTTCAGGTTCTGGTTCAGGTTCTGGTTCAGGTGTGTAATCTCTGTTTCTGCCTTTAGCGACATCATCAGGAACACTGAGCAGGTCAAAGATCACGGCAGCAAGAACACATGTCACCTTATATTATATTTTGCCTCCCGTGCTTTGCGACAGAAACACCGTCATCGGAAAAGAACGATGTGGAGTAGATTTGGAGTAAAGAGCAGAGCGGACCACGAGGCCATCCGCCGAGTCAGATCAGACTGGGCCCGGCATCGCCCTGAGGAGAGGAAAGAGAGGCGGGACTCACGGATGCTCCTAAAGGTCCGGTTTCCCACTAATCACACCCATATGTAAATAAAATGAAGAGACATTTTAATGTTACCATATTCGCGTGTAGCTTGAAGGGACTACAAACTTTCAATCGATTGTACAACCTTGTGTTGTATAATGATAAACTGCCGTGATTCTAAATTATACTACCGTAAAACTTCAGTTAACAGCCGCCTGCTGCGGGAACACATTCGGACTAATAAACGCATAACTTCTCTCATCCTGCAGCCTGCTGTTTTCCTTACGTTGCTACCTTCAGTGTGTTTAATATTATTTGATCATTTTTCTACAAGTAATATTCATACTGTTTCATAGTAGCCTGTTTCTCTTTTTTGCAAAAGGATTTTAAAGGCCTGTCCCAAATGTAGCCCGGGTCAATTCACTGGTTTTATTACTGTTGTATTGCATTATATACTATATGATGTCCATATATATTATATTATTTGGTTGAGACAGTACTGCAGTATTAGGGGAACACTGGTCGTGGGTACTGTGCGTACTGTGCGTACGGTTTACCTTGTAATATTAAAGTTTAATAGTACTTGAATAGTTTTTATTTTTATTTCTATTCTATTATTTCTTTTTTACTTTACCCTATCTATCTGTACATTTCTGTCTTTGTGCTGCTGCAACACCTGCATCTGATCTGTGGATCAATCAAGGATCCTCTTCTCTCTCAAACTTCAGAAGCAAAATGGGATTAAAACCTCTCAGGTCTCCTGTTGCTGCTTTATGAATCATGTTAAGAGGCTGATGACAGTTTTCTGGCGCTTTAAATGTATTTTATGAGGCGTGTGTTTTGTCCAGATTTCATCATCACTGTTTCTTTTCAGTGTGAAGCGTTTTTTTAATTCAAACCACAACATGAAAGTTAAGTATTATCACAGTTATTATCTACATTATTATTTTATTGTCACATTGACTTGATGTCGGAGCCTCTTTAAAAAGAACAAAGACTGTGGGATGAAGGGGCGAACCGACCCACACGCCTCCATTAACTTCACTGTCACAATACCCACAATGCAACGGTTTCATCAGCCTCACACAGCGGGGGAATCACAAAACAGAAATAGGGATTTATTTTCCAGCTGTAAAATGTTTTCTGCTCTGCACGTGTGATTCTTTAACAATCAAATTCTCCAGTTAAGCCAATAAATAAAAATCAGATTGGATTCCTCTGCGATGAGCGAGTGTGCGGCCCTGAGGGTTTCAGCAGCCGGCAGAATATAACACACATAATGACATAATTGATTGTTTTCTCCACTGCAGTTAGTCAAATCAATAATTCACACTTAAAATGTTTAATTTCTTTTGATGGAGGAAG
>NC_060168.1:34357379-34366634 GCF_021292245.1 Micropterus dolomieu | reverse complement strand
ACCTTGTAATATTAAAGTTTAATAGTACTTGAATAGTTTTTATTTTTATTTCTATTCTATTATTTCTTTTTTACTTTACCCTATCTATCTGTACATTTCTGTCTTTGTGCTGCTGCAACACCTGCATCTGATCTGTGGATCAATCAAGGATCCTCTTCTCTCTCAAACTTCAGAAGCAAAATGGGATTAAAACCTCTCAGGTCTCCTGTTGCTGCTTTATGAATCATGTTAAGAGGCTGATGACAGTTTTCTGGCGCTTTAAATGTATTTTATGAGGCGTGTGTTTTGTCCAGATTTCATCATCACTGTTTCTTTTCAGTGTGAAGCGTTTTTTTAATTCAAACCACAACATGAAAGTTAAGTATTATCACAGTTATTATCTACATTATTATTTTATTGTCACATTGACTTGATGTCGGAGCCTCTTTAAAAAGAACAAAGACTGTGGGATGAAGGGGCGAACCGACCCACACGCCTCCATTAACTTCACTGTCACAATACCCACAATGCAACGGTTTCATCAGCCTCACACAGCGGGGGAATCACAAAACAGAAATAGGGATTTATTTTCCAGCTGTAAAATGTTTTCTGCTCTGCACGTGTGATTCTTTAACAATCAAATTCTCCAGTTAAGCCAATAAATAAAAATCAGATTGGATTCCTCTGCGATGAGCGAGTGTGCGGCCCTGAGGGTTTCAGCAGCCGGCAGAATATAACACACATAATGACATAATTGATTGTTTTCTCCACTGCAGTTAGTCAAATCAATAATTCACACTTAAAATGTTTAATTTCTTTTGATGGAGGAAGCGACGCCTCGAGCGGAGAGGGAGCCGGTGTTCAGACTGAACATGATCTGTTAGCTCAGACTGCTTTCTCTGGACTCAATACTAATGTTTTACCTCATTACTGCTAAACAATTAACAGCTAATGTTTTATAATAAGACGGAAGCTGCTTATTGGAGGAATTTCCCCCGAATAGTTCTTGTGTTGTATGGCTGTTCCAGAAGGCGCCAACGTCTTAGTGTCTCTTATATCGACATTTAAACTGGCCTGTGTTTGATAGAAAAGTGTTATTTTTCCAGACGTCTAGGCTGCATGTTTGTCGATGTTTTAACAGCATCTTTATCTTTGTCTTTATTTTTTCAGGAGGTTGAAATAATGGTACTAAATAATGATGTCTGTCCGTCGCTCTGTACGGCTTACGTCAGAGTAAGAACATGAATCAGCTGGTTAATTTGCCCGATCTTTGCAGGTCATCAGACCGTGCTGGAAACATAAATAACAGTGGGCTGAAATTGACCTTGGGACTGAAATTGGATCTTGGGACTAAAAGTCCTGGGTGCTTTTGGTGGAAACCATCTGTAGGTTTCCAAAGCACGCAGAAACACCGAAGGTTAAAACACATCATCATCTCCGCTTAAATGTTAAAATAATTTATTTTTCTCAGAAAGAAAAGTCTTCAAAGAAAGAAAAGCATCAACGTGGAAATCAAAACAAACAGGATTACGTCCAGTCACATCTGGTTCCAAAAAACCAAGATGATGACGGTCAAAATGCCAAACTCGACGCTTCAAAGCGGTCGTGGCGGGTGACGCTACGCCCGCCGTCTATGAATAGCAGCTGCAGACACCGGAGGCCGAACAGATGCAGTTGAGTGATTTATTAAACCACAGCTGAGGCAAAAACTTACAGCGATGAGAGAAGGCTGGCAGAGATCAAAAACAGGAAAGCAGTCCAGCACAAGCAAACAAATCTACAATCAAAAGACCAGAACCAGGCAACGTTCAAGGGGACACGGAAAATCCAGAAAACACGACACTAACGCAAGAAGAACAGCTTGAACGTGAGTCAAAAGACATCGACGCATGACACTTGACAAAGAGAATAGACAGACTTAAATACACAAGAGGTGGAGATAGCGAGGGGACAGGTGAAACTAATCAGGGCGTGGCAAAACAGGAAATACAGGTGAACGAGCGAACACAAAGACACGAGAGGAGGCTTTATAAATTCATCTCTCATTAAAGCTTCTTTGATGAACCTCAGCTTTCTTGGCGGGAAGGCTCTTGTAGTAACGCGCCTATTAGAAGGGGTTTCAACTCTCTTCATAGTCTTTCAGTTTGCCTTCATCGCTGGAAAGCAGTTTTCCCGAACATTAATAAAACGGTCTGGACAGAATCAGATTAAGATTTTACACAGATTTTATCCTTGCAATGAATTTATTCACAAGTTTCGACCCGATGTCTCCCCTTTATGTTCTTTTTGTAAATTATTTCTTTTATTTTATGATTGTACTTTTTCATGTTGGTCTCAAATCTCTTTATTAATATGGGGAACTCATAATATGGTTTTATTTTTTAATTGGTTATGTCTTCTGGGTAAACATTAAACTCAAACATTACCAGTTTCTTCCAAACACAATTTTATTTTTAACCTTAAAAAAATATATTTTTCTATTGGCATCTTTAAAAAATAAGTGAGCATTAAAGACATCCAATATTTGGGAAAATATTATATACAGAATTTAACTTCTGTTCTATTCATTCATTCATTTATGTGTTTATTTTGTTGTAGTTTTTTTTCATTTCCTTTTCTGTCTATATACACACCCTTTATCAAAATAAAACAGTTTGATTCAAAGTCCTGCCCCAATGACTTTCACCGCCGCCTCTCTCTCGTGTATTTATTATATGTGTATGTAGTCCGTGTGCTTCCTTTGTCATTCTGTCACTTGTTGTCTTTGGTGTTTTCTGTGTTTTTGACCTTTTGCCTGATTTTTTCTGACTTCCTATGGATTATTTACCTGCTCTTTTTATAGATTTGTTTGCCTGATTTTGGCCCCTCTGGGGCCCCGATCGATTCTTTGTTAAGGCTGTGAAAGTATGACAGTTCCTTTATCTCCTGGAGTTTGAGGGATTTTGCTGTTGGAGCTGAATTGGTGTCGTTTTAAAGAAGCGCTGGTTTGTTGTTCAGCTGCTGACTGACTCTGCAGGGACAACGAGATGCGTTTCATTCTTCTGCCCTCGGCCTCGGTAACGACGGGCTGAGCACTCAGGGACCTATTAGAGGGAAGTGGAGCTGCAAAGCCTCATGGGAAGAAAATGATGCTGGGTAATTTTGATGTGCGTGTCTGTGTGTGTGTGTGTGTGTGTGTGAGGGGGGGGGAGGCTTGTTTTCCTATATTTGTGGAGTCCAGTAACAAAACAGCTCAGCTATTTTTATTTTTAATTGCCATGTTTCACTATTTTAGTCAGTTTATTTAGTTTTAGTCAAATTTTAGTCATTTTATTTTTGTTTGTTTTATTAAAAGTTAAGTAATCCAGTCTTCATGCACCAACATCGACGGCTCTGTCGTCACCCCCTCCACCCACGTCAGCAACCTTGGAATCATCTTTAACCCTCTCCTTCTTGCCCCACGTCAACCAGGTCACAAAAACTACCTTCTTCCACCTCAAGAACATCGTCCACCTGCGGCCTTCCTTCTCCTTTACTGCTGCAGAAACACTCATCTATGCCCTCGTGCAGACTCGACTACAGCGACAGCATCCTCCGCGCTTCACCTCACAAAATCCTCAATAAGCTTCAATAAGCTGACGTCCAGAACTCCGCTTGCTATCCAACTCAACTCATCAGCTACAAAGCTTAGACAAACTGGCCCCGCCCTACCTCTCCGACCTCCTCCCCCACCACACCTCCACTCGTCGCCTCCGGTAATATTATAACAATATTCTATGTAAACAGTTAAAACCTGACATATTAGACCTCCGGTGTTTGTGATTTATATTCTGTATCCCTACGTTAACTTTCAGGGGACGCCTCTCTATAAACCCACCGTTATCTCTTCCCTTTTGTTCTACTTCAGAGAAGAGGCAAACAGAGAAGAGGTATTCTGCGATTACGTTCCCCACGTCATTTAACTTGGGCAGGGGCTGAAGTTGTAACGGCACAACTGAGCGGAGGATTTAGTTTTTTACGTCTGTTGTCAGAGAGAGAGAGAACAGACGGAGATCACCTCCAAAGATGTCCTGGTCTGAGCCTTCACTGCACCACGCTGGAAACTCCCGTTACAGACGCAACAGCATTAAAACCATGGTTTGAATTACGGGGGGGGATTGGGGGGGTCTGAGCCCCCTACTGAAGGCTTGGACCCCCCCAAAAGGAGGCAAAAACAACAGTTCAGGGGGGTTTTCATACCTGTCATTATATTAAAATGTATTTCCCATATTCATGCCTTATATTCAAGGATCATAAAATGCGATTTCTGACACCCCTAAAACGGACCGTACCATTTCCTAACACTGGCGTTAGACGAACGTCTTGTCCGCCTGCATCAGTCGCGGCGGCAGCTGCTCCAGTCAGAGCATCACGCGCTGGTGGAGACGCTGCAGGTTAATGTCAGCAGTTAGCTAACTAGCTTCTTTAACACGCTAAACTTTCTCGCCTTCAGAGTTTGGTAATCAGCATTTATTTGACTTTTTTGGCCAACACGGGTGCTCAGGTGTGAGCAGTGAAACTGAGGATTAGTTATTGTAGATACGCATTTTAACAATCAATATAAAGTTTATTTAGTTTGAAGTATTTTGTGAGTCTTTCTACAACAAGCACGATATTTGTTTTCACTCTGGAATTCAGGATTTTACCTGCCCAGGTAAATCTTAAAGTCCAGGTTTGTTTTTTCTGTAGCGCCAATTCATAACAAAAGGCTTCTCATTGCACTTTTTAAATAGAGCAGGTCTAGACCGTACTCTGTTAATATTTTATATATTTATATAACAGTGCATGACAACCGCTTTACTGAACGCAGATTATGTTTCATTCGCAGTCAACGTGAGCAGGAGGAAAGGAGATATTTGCTAAAACAAAGTTGAAACTTAAAACTTGAAATGACAAGAATTAGGAATTAGAGATGACACTGCAGACTGGATTTTATGATAGAGTCTGTGGTTCTGGTTCAGCATTGTGTGGGTCTGGTTTGAGCGGTCCTGATGATCTGCTGTTGTGGGTCTGACTTCATGGCAGTTTCACTGTAGAATAGTGACCTCTGAATGCAAAAGTTGTCGTGTGATGAATCTGATTTTTCATCATCTACAGACTGCACACATTAGTTAAATAAGCAAGGATATTGTGAGCTTTGAAAGATTCTAGTTTGCTGAGGCCCGCTCCTGCGCTGTACTGGGTTTTCTTTTTGACCTGAAAAATAAGTTGAGTATAAATCACACCCTGATTAAAACCATCAGGACAAAGTGCTGGACCTGGGGTGCCAGGCCCTTTTTCGCTCTGGAACGCCCTCCCTCGCCACATCCGACAGGTTGACTCCATGCAACCTTTAAACAGGCCCTCAAAACCTTTTCAAGACTGCTTTCCCCCGGTTAACTTCCTTCCCCTCTCTCCCCTCCTTTTCTTTTTTTAACCAATTACTTTCATCTTTCCCCCGCAAAGCGTCTTTGAGTATACAAAAGCAAGTCTTAAGCCTTTATGAGTCTTAACAGTTATCATGGTGATGTCCTCAAATGTCTTGTTTTGTCTGACCAACAGACTAAAAGCCAAAATATATTAATAATAACAATAGTTTACTGTCACAGAAAGCAGCAAAAATCACAATTAGAAATTGTTTTCTTAAAAACCTTCGGCGAGCAATCGACTCATCGTTTCAGCTCCATTCGGCACATTTTCCAGACTTGTGCATGTGAATCCAGGATGTCGATTAAGTGTTTACTTTCAAACATACGTGACAGCAGCGGATATCTTGTATTTGGGAAGGTCCCTCTCAGGGGGTTCAGTATTGAGTATCTGATATCAGCCGTTTCCGTTCACAGATATCTAAAGCCCAACGACCTTTCTGATTTCTATCTTTCGAACCGGCGGTCCGGCTTCCATCTGTCCCAACTGGAAACAGTTCTGAGGAAAAATCAGATCAGCTTGTGGTTCCAGCAGAGTAACGTCTGCGTTCCACATGCCAGCGTCGGCTGATTGGATCCGGGAGGACAGACGTCATTGATTAGCCTTGACAGAATAATTAGAAAGCAGATCAGACGGAGGTCGGCGCTTCAGTTAATCTGCTGGTTTGATTAAACCGTCAGATGGAGGTCTGCACAGCTGGAAGACCTCCTCACCTCACTGCTTCACGGAAACTTTTCAACATCGCAGTTCGTTCTCGACCTTTCTGATCTGAAAGGTCAACCTATTCACTTTTCAGCAGTGGTGGAAGAAGTATTTAGAGCTTTTCCTTCAGTAGAAATACTCAAGTAAAAGTTCTGCATTCAAAATATTACTTTAGTAAAAGTATGTATGTACCATCAGCAAAATGTACCAGAGTAAAAGTACTAATAGTGCAGTAGAATCTGAGGGGTCTTAGTGTCATCTTTATCATATAGCCGAAGTGACGCCTCCCTGCGCGTTTTAGATCTCACATTAGTTTCATTCAGCGCTTCCTTCGAACTTCATAAAACTCTTAGCGCCACATTTCAACACATTCTAACGTATCAAACCTGCGTGGTGACACTAACTGTTTCAATAATTCACTACCACATTGGAGCACATAAGCCCCGCCCCCTGCAAACATGACCCCGCCCTTGCTGTTACAGAGCAGAGTAGCTCGCACTGAACTGTATTAATTCTGCATATATTGCACCAAACACGGCACTCAATGTCCTTGGGTCTGCAGCAACACACTTGCCGTCACGCGTGAGATTGATTGGATAATATCAAAATACAGACAGACAGAGATACCGGCCTTATTTAAAGAGACCGGTTCTATATTACTTTACTACTGCAACTGATGCTTCGTTTAATCCATGTAACTATATACAGCGTACGTGATGACACTGTGGACCAGTGAAGAAGATGTGATTTGAGAAGGGTGAGTCCGTGTGTTTGGGTTAGAACGTACATTTCTTAACCGATTACTCGATGAATGGATGGAATAATCTGTAGAATACTGGATTTTTAAAACAATCGACAGCTGCGACCCTACTCTGCTCCGTCCACAGAGAAGTTGCCACCTTCAGTTCTGCTTCTTTGACCAAATTACAACAAAGATGTCGACCAACTGGCGGCAAAACCCAAACTCCAGGAAACAAGTAGGACCGAGACTTCCCTGCCGTGATCTGACTGAGAGGAATCTTATTCAGCTCTGTGTTCAGACGTTTCGCGCTGAACATGCACATCCTCTCTGCTCATTATGATAACGAGGATCAATATTATCATTATTATTTTCATGGTAAAAACAGCAGCGACTGACCGATGAAGCCGAGCTGAGAAAACTCCAGGATCATCCACTCCTCCGACGGCTGCTGCAAAGCAAAGTTCTTCATGGTGGTGAAGTAGTTTGGACGAGCGACTATGTCGTCCTCTAGCTGTAAGAGAGAGAGAGAGACAGTGGTGGAAGAAATACTCAGATCCTTAACTTCAGTAAAAGTACAAATACAAACATGTAGAAATACTCCATTACAAGTACATTTAAAACCATACTGAAGTAAAAGTACTGATGCATTCTCAGCTAAATCTACTCCCTGACTAATCGAGTCGAGTGGTTCCCAACCTAGGGGTCTGGCCCCTCTAAAGAGTCCCCAAATAAATCTGAGGGGTTGTGAGATGATTAATGGGAGCGGAAAGAAAAAGAAACTCAGTCCTGAATCCCGATACACAAATCTGGACTCATTTTTCAGACCTTTTTGTGACATATAGGAGCATTTTGTTTATCAAAACAGGTGTTTAAGTGAAACCAGCCAAGTGGTTTTAGTTACCTTAACTTAATTAAATAAAAGAAAACACCTCTGAAGGTGTGGTGACTTGTTTTTAACGTTACTTTAGATGGGAAAAATCCCTGATGGTTAAAAGTAAACGGCAGATGAACAGAAAACTGCAGCAAATAGGAATAACGTCTTTGAAACCACATTCTCACACAGACAGAAAGACACATGAGGTTTGAGGACAGGATAATAAATCAATTATCTAATTAAATAAGGATTTTCCACTGTGATGCACAAATTCTCCTTTCTAGTAAAAAATATCCTCAACATTTTGCTTCCTGATCTCATGGCAGCGCTGAAGTCTGCAGAAGACGCTGTGGTTATGCAGCCATAGACGGCAGCTTCCTGACAGACATCTTCCACTTTAGTCCCAGGGGAGTCGACACGCAGTAATTACCCCCTCCACCTCCCGTCACTACACGTCACCCAGGAAGAACTTTGCAAAGTTCAGAACGAGTTTAGGTGTCAGAGCAGCGAGTCTGGCTCTGAGGTCCTGTCAAAACGCTTCTTGCGGGAGCAGCCGAAGCGCCGTCTCTGCTGGCGGTGAGATTGCTCCATTACCAGAAAAATAGCCAGAAAAACAACCCAGTTCAGCACCGGCAGGGAGAGCTGCATTCAAGGTCAAAGTTGCAGATCGTCAACAGCATTAATCTTCAGAAAGTCCTGCTTGTGAAAACGACTGAAAACAGTTTTCCTACAGGCAGACGAGGAAAAGCTACACGTCTTTTATGTTTTTACATTAGCAACATTCATCTCAGGTACTAATATTAAGGGTCACGTATATAGAGTATCTCACAAAAGTGAGTCCACCCCTCACATTTCTGAAAATATCTGGTTCTATCTGTTCATGTTTCAACACTGAAGAAATGACACTTTGCAGAGGTTGAAGGGGTGGGGGGTCAGACTGTCAGGGCTCAGCCCATACGCCGCACACTGCATGGCTGTCGTCCCTTTAGAAGCCTCTTCTAAAGATAATGCACAAGAAAACCTGCAAACACTTTGCTGAAGACAAGCAGACTGAGGACATGGATTACTGGAACCATGTCCTGTGGTCTGATGAGACCAAGATAAACGTATTGGGTTCATATTGTGTCAAGCGTGTCTGGCGGCAACGCTCACTACTTTACACTGTTATACAAGCTGCACGCTCACTACTTTACACTGTTATACAAGCTGCACGCTCACTACTTTACACTGTTATACAAGCTGCACGCTCACTACTTTACACAAGCTGTACGCTCACTACTTTACACTGTTATACAAGCTGTATGCTCACTACTTTAGACTTTTATACAAGCTACACGCTCACTACTTTACACTGTTATACGAGCTGCACGCTCGCTACTTTACACTGTTATACGAGCTGCACGCTCACTACTTTACACTGTTATACAAACTGCACGCTCACTACTTTACACTGTTATACAAGCTGCACGCTCACTACTTTACACTGTTATACAAGCTGCACGCTCACTACTTTACACAAGCTGCACGCTCACTA
>NC_060168.1:34336389-34357279 GCF_021292245.1 Micropterus dolomieu | reverse complement strand
CAAGCTGCACGCTCACTACTTTACACTGTTATACAAGCTGCACGCTCAATACTTTACACTGTTATACAAGCTGCACACTCACTACTTTACACAAGCTGTACGCTCACTACTTTACACTGTTATACAAGCTGCACGCTCACTACTTTACACTGTTATACAAGCTGCACGCTCACTACTTTACACTGTTATACAAGCTGCACGCTCACTACTTTACACAAGCGCACGCTCACTACTTTACATTGTTATACAAGCTGCACGCTCACTACTTTACACTGTTATACAAGCTGCACGCTCACTACTTTACACTGTTATACAAGCTGCACGCTCACTACTTTACACTGTTATACAAGCTGCACGCTCACTACTTTACACTGTTATACAAGCTGCACGCTCACTACTTTACACTGTTATACAAGCTGCACGCTCACTACTTTACACTGTTATACAAGCTGCACGCTCACTACTTTACACAAGCTGCACGCTCACTACTTTACACTGTTATACAAGCTGTACGCTCACTACTTTAGACTTTTATACAAGCTACACGCTCACTACTTTACACAAGCTGTACGCTCACTACTTTACACTGTTATACAAGCTGTACGCTCACTACTTTACACTGTTATACAAGCTGTACGCTCACTACTATACACTGTTATACAAGCTGCACGCTCACTACTTTACACTGTTATACAAGCTGTACACTCACTACTTTACACAAGCTGTACGCTCACTACTTTACACTGTTATACAAGCTGTACACTCACTACTTTACACAAGCTGTACGCTCACTACTTTACACTGTTATACAAGCTGTACACTCACTACTTTACACAAGCTGTGCACTCACTACTTTACACAAGCTGTACGCTCACTACTTTACACTGTTATACAAGCTGTACGCTCACTACTTTACACTGTTATACAAGCTGCACGCTCACTACTTTACACTGTTATACAAGCTGCACGCTCACTACTTTACACTGTTATACAAGCTGTACACTCACTACTTTACATTGGAGCAAAATGTCATTTCTTCAGTGTTGAAACATGAAAAGATAGAATCACATATTTACAAAAATGTGAGGGATGGACTCACTTCGGTGAGATACTGTACATCTGAAGATAAATGATTAACATGAAAGGAGAAAAGAAAAACTGATACACACATTTGTTTTCAGAGTTATGGACTGTAAAAAAAATCTTTACCTGAAAAGTAACTCCAGCTGTCAGACAAATGTAGTGGAGTTAAAAGTGCAATATTTCCCTCGGAGATGTATGATGTGGGTTTAAATAAGTACGTTACGTAAGTCACGTGACGTAAGTCATCTACAAAATGTTATTTAACTTAAAACATGTCACCTTTGACTTTCTTTCATTTGAACCTCGGTTTCCTGAGCTAGAGTCCTGAGTTTACTTCACTCATCCATCCATCCACCTCCTCACACGGACTTTGCTGAAAGCACTGAAAATTATTGCAAGTAATGAAGTTGATGTCAATGCAGCTGGTTGTTTGTAATGTGATTTTAATAAAAAAAAATGATTTAAAATTTGTCGTATTAATATTGTTTTGATTATCCGGCTGAATGACGTGTCTGTGAAAACATGAAAGTAAAATCTGTTCTGCCGAGGAGCACCTTTATTCTAGTCTCAGTGGAGAAAAGGCCTGTATGGGTTCATTTATTAAAATTATGTTCAGCTCATTTGTATTTGTTGTTGTTGTTGTTGTTCCTGTTCTGAGGTTTTTGCTGCTTAATCCATTATGTGTCATACGCTCTCTCTCTCTCTCTCTCTAATTAGATTTTCCGGTATGAAGGAGAAGAAAATCTTTCTTTATGAACCTTCCACAGGTGAGTTCACAGTTTAGTTCACTTCACCACCTGCTCTAAGTTTTATGATGCAAAACTCTTCTTCTTCTTCTTCATCTTTAAAGGGAACAAAGACTGTGTGATGAAGCCCCAGAGACAGCTCCATTAACGTCCACATCAGTCCACCCACAATGCAACAGTTTCATCAGCTCCACACAGCAGCAGCAGCAGAATCACATCAGAGGCACTTTTTCGTTTAATGGCCGTCCTGATTTATTAAATACTAACGGTGACATCAGCTGAGTGAAACTCTACTGAAGTTTTACACCACCAGTTTATTTTATTTATTATTATTTATTTATGTGTGGAGAGGAACGTATCGTATTCAGGTTGTAACTGGCACTGAGGTCATGAGCTCAAAAATATTCAGAGATTTATAATGATGTGAAGAGGATTAGACTCATGTTACTATTACTGCTATTTCTACGAGAGGTAATTACAGTAAAACGTCAATAAATAGCCCAGTCTTTTATTTCCTCTAAGTCAGGATGTAGGCTGCTATCAAACTGTTCATTTCAACCAGTATGGATATTACAACCCCTATTGGATATTTTAACATGATTTCATATAAATGACAAACCATTTTGATTCTTTCAGAATCTCAGAAGCACTGGTTTGACCTGGCCTGAATTTATTGAGAAGTATGTGGCTGGTTGAAGTTTTGAAAGTGCCATTCTGAGGTCATGCTGAGATTTAGTCTGTTTCTGAATTGTTTTTTTGTCGGAAAGCCAGATTCTTACAAGTATGTTGTGCCAAATTGATGGATTCTTCTTTGCAAAGAAAAAAAATGCAGCGAACGTTTAGCTTGAAGATACCTGTCCAATTTATTCTTTTTAAAACCCTCATTACTGAGCGCTTCACCACATATTACACACAGAAGCATCACCTCTCCATTCCGAATTGCTTTGGTGAATCCAACTTTAATAAACTCGTCCTTGTACGTTAGTTTTGACATTATAGGATTGACAATGACAGATCACAGACATAAAAAGAAGTCTTCATTTAGTAAATTATGGTCCCGTTTAGAGGAACAGAGACCAGGAAGCAGGGGAGGCTTTAGGGCGGGGCTACAAGCTGATTGACAGGTCTCTACCATGGCGACCTGCCAATCAGGATAAAGTGACTTGTACCCACGGCACTGAGTAAACTTAACCAGCGCCGCTGAAAAACCTCATCAGGAGTCGGCCGTTCACTTTCTCTGCTGAGCACATTTAGTTTTTAGCCTGTTGTTCTCTAGACAAAATTATCAGCCCTGTTAAGGTGAATTACAGAAGCACCTAGCTTAGCAAGCTAGCTAGCTCTGCACACGGCCGTTAGCTCCACCGTCTCGTCCAAATATGGTCACGTCCGGTGCCGCTGGTTGCAAAAACTCAACATGGCCCTATCGGTGAAACTCAATTATTTTGAAAGTCTAACCCGACGTTGCATATTTATTGTTGCTAACTTGACTGCGGAGCCCTAAACGTCGAAAAACAACCCTAAAGCGTACCCAGGGGTCTCGACCAAGGGTCCACATGGGTCATTTTTTTGGACTTCCTAACTTGGAAAAAATAAATAGTTGATGTTCCTATATTTTAAAGTTCTATTATGTAAAGGAAATATCTAACTTCATGAAAAACATATTGGTTCAGCTCAGGAACCTTTATTGTATTAAATATAGATATATTAACAACATGTGACACGCGGGAAACGTCCACCCTGTTAAGGACTTAGACATAACTGTTTAAAAGTGTTTTCAGGGCAGGATTGCTACTAAAATTAAATTTTTATAGAAATCACATGTCCCTTAATCTTATTAGATATTTGTTTGTCAATAAAATCATTTTTAAACAGCGCAGGCTCCGCCTATATTGAGAAAAACAAGCGCATTATGATAAGGGGACGTATTTTTCCACTTCTTTCTCAAGAAAATTACAACAAGAATTACTCAACATCTGTATAGTCAATCCCTTCTGTATCTTCATGTAAATACAAATATACACTTAATATTTGGTCATTTCAATAGACTGATATAAAAATACCAATAACAGGATGTCCACCATGTTGAAAAACTAACAGGGAGGACATTTTGAGCAAACGTTAGTCTTTCACCTGCCTGTGTGAGCTTAATAAGTAGCATAACCTTCAATACAATTTTTGAAACTATTTAATTTGATTGATCCCCTCAAAACTTAGGACAGGCTGGACACGTTATGTTCAAACACATTAAACTGACTTAATAAAAATGTCAAAATCAGATGGTAAGAGAGCTGGAAAAGCAAACAGCGCTGGTGTGATGTCACCAGGTCACCTAACGAGATTGATGCCAGTAAAAAAATATTTTTTTCCACTTAAAGGGGCAGTTAATGGGCACCGGGGACAAACATAAAACCTTATTTTTTTGGTACAACAGTTAACAATTTTGATAAAAACAACATTTGATTAAATAGATTTTGAACAGGAAAATGAGATAATAATGAAACATTTGGAAAGACATAAGTAATTTTTAGATCTAAGTTGATTGATCAACACTGGGGACATGGCAACATCCCATAGTACCTCTTAAACCAAAGCTTTCAAAATGTAAATAAAACAACTTAGAAGCCAATCTCAATTAATTAATTAACAATTAACCTAACATGAAAAACCTAATGGAACTAATATTTGTCGAAATAAATACAACACGATTTGTACCGGGGACGCAAAAGGCACCACATAAAAAAAACCGACCCACATGTGAGGAGTTGGGAGAGAGGATGTTGGACGGTCAAGCTGACTCGCCTACCTGGACGTAGTAAGTTCCTTTAGTCTGAGCGTACATCATCAGGAAACAGTAGTCCAGGTTCTGCTTCGTCCTCCACCTGAGGAGGAGGAGGAGGAAGAGAGTGGGAGGAGGAGACAAGGTTATCACCATGAACAGTTTGCCTTCCTGTGAAGACACACATTCAACACAATACACACAAAACACACGCAGAGTGATTTATAATAACAGGCTGCTCAGTGGATAATCAGAAAAATGCCGCCAGGGACAAAAGATTCAATGAGCCATGAGATCACACTCACAGACTGTATATCTGCTGCTGTACACAGCTACACACTGTCGTCGAGCGGATAAACAATCTGAGTTAACTGAGTTTACAAGGGGAGCTCTGAGTTCACGGGTTGTAATGCGAAACGCAGCGCACACACAGCCTCTCATGAGCTAAATAACACGAACAGCTATCATTTCTTATTCTGACAAAAAAACACAACTTGAAGGCAGTAAAATCCTGAAACCCTTGAGCTCTCCTGGTTCAAACCCTTCCAGAGCACAGAGACTCCAGCGTGAACACACCAGCAGGTTCAAGCAATGATTCATTTAAAGACATTTGAGAATATTAAACCCCTCCTGATAAATCTGATGTCTGTCTTTATCACCCTGAAGGTGGAAAATGAAGCAGCAGAACAAATGTTTCAGAGACTAACTGACCGACTAACTGTGTTTTGGGGAATGGTTTAAATACGAGGATATAAACGTCCTCATGAGTACTTTGTACTTTGTACTTGATCTCTGTAATTTGTCTGACTGTGAATATTTGGTTAAAATACTGTCATAATATTCTAATATAACCACACTGAAGCATAGAAGTTGCATAACTACCATCATGTACAGGAACAAACACCATTTTAAACAGCCGCTGGATGCAGTTAGATTTTGTTTGTTCGGCAGCAGCGTTGACTCTTGATCACCAGCAGCTCTTCTTTTCTAGTCTGAATCATTTCAATGCGTCACAGAGCGCATTTGCATCCAGAGCAGGAACAACATCAGCATCATGTGGAAACAACTGGTTCTGAATACACTGGACTGTTTCTGCAGTCAGATAAAATATCTGCTGTTTCTTTCATGAAGGTTTGAAGGATTAAAGTTTTATCACCACATGTTTCCATCGATACCTGTGTGATGAACCCCCCCCCCGGCAGTTCTGAAAAGAAAAGAAACTGCACAAAGCAGTCAGCGGTGAATTGGATCAGTGTGTGAACAGACGAGGTTCAGTAAACAGCAGAGCGGCTCGACAACAGAGCAAACACACGCTGTTCAATATTTACAGCAGCAGCCGACTGAGGCTGCAGGAAACTCAGGTGTTTCTGCTCGGAGCTGAACATCAGAACACGCAGTCCTGCTACCTTCCCATCATTAAACTGGCGATAGGAAATTACATATGCATCCAACCCTCCAAACAACAAACACACACGTACAGCCTCTGACCAAAGCCGGACTGTGGACGACCTTAAAAAGCAGCTGAAGACTCTTTTAGTCAAACCTCATTGTGCCTAAGGTGTGCAACCTTGTGTGTTTTTAAGGTCTGTTGTTATCCAAGGAAGGTGGAAATCAGGTGTCTAAGCTGAAGATACTCAGAGATGTTTCGCCTTGGTATCGATCATCTTGACCAGGGACGGAATGGGAGTAAAAAACGGGTCCAGACCGGCCCACCGTATACTCCACCACGGCCACCCGGCTCATGAGCCTCTATTAGAACCACTTAGCAGCATCACAGCCATCGATCACTATGGCAGTACTACTTTAAAAAGGCTGTCAAGTTTCTACCTTCAGGCGTTCAACTAAATACAAATCTGGATGAAATAATGCTCTTAAATATGGAACCACTCCTACAGAAAATAAAAATGAACCTGGATAAATGGGGAAAATGAATGTAATTAAAATGGTGGTTGCACCACAGTTCAATTCTGTCTCCATGATGTTGCCAGTTAATATACATAGCACCACAGCTGTTTAACAGTATGATAGAATTATCAAAGACTTTTAACCAAGGACTAATAGAAAGAAGAGGTATGGGTCTACCTAACGTAAGCAATGTCTAGAATGATAAAACATTGGATCAGGAGCTGAGCTGGATCAAATTTGAAAGGGAACTAACTAGCCTGTTTGAAGCTCTCACATGGAGTAACAACCTCTGGACATAATTATTTTTCAAACCCAGTGTTGTCTTATTCTAAAAGCAGTCTGGAGAGAAATTGGTATTTACGCCTCTCTATGGCAGGGGTTCTTAACCTTTCAGGGGTTCTTAACCTTTCTGGCAGCCCCCCCCCTTTTGTTAAAGCAGATATTTTAGCAACAAAAGACACAGATCTGTGAGTTGTGATCCAGTTTCTGCTAATATGACAGTTAATTAGCGGCAAACCAAAGATTACAGATCGCTGGCGCTATAATCTTTGATTAGACTGACAGCACAGCTGATTAGGTGGTTGCCTAGCAACATTAAAAAACCGCAGGGCTTTGCTCTTTCCTAAATTCAACCAAGAAAAGCCCTCGCTCTGCGCCTCGTACTTTCAAACCTGCAAAGCGCTTTCTGTCTGATTCTTTTTTGGCGTTTTATAGCGGCTGGCATCACCGCCACCTGCTCGATTAAACAGTGCAAATTACTTACAGTGTCCACCCAAAGTGATTCCGTTCACAACCCCCCGGTTAAGAACCGCTGCTCTATGCTGTAACCCAGCCATACGTATTGGGAAGAAACCTGTTTATTGGAATCAATGGCTTGTGAGAGGGATACGCAAAATAAGTGAGCTGTGTGTGGATGGAGTGTTCATGTCCTTAAAAGGTAAAAAAGGTAATTTTGGAAATATTTACAAATAAGAGACGGTATCACAAAGGGTCTATTTTTTGGACCTTCCTAATATAACACACAGAGCAGCCATATTCTACAAGACATTTAATGGTATACGAGAAGATGTGTGTAAAAATCTGAGGATCATTTGGCAGAAAGACCTACGGTGTGATCTGAGTGAGGAGGATTGGTTAAATATCTTCTCTATATATAATATATATATAAAATACAGGGAAACACATGAAAGAGGCGAAGGGGAAATTTATTCAGTACAAGATAATTCATACATTTTATTTCACCCCTTCAAAATTATATAGAATGGGCTACATAGGAAATACTCAATGTTGGAAGTGTCAGATTTTTGCATGTAATTTGGGGATGTAAACTGGTCCACCTGTTTTGGGAGAAAGCACATGTGAGTAAGCGGCTGGGTGTGGTGGCGCCTGTGTCACCAAGACTGTGTTTGTTAGGGGACCAAACAGAAATGTCAAATATATCTAAATATGAATGAGGGGTTTTAAAAGTTGGGATGGTCACAGCCGCTTGAATAATTCTCAGAGTATGGAAGAGTGAAGTCGCCCCAGCTGTTAAAAAATGGATGGAAATGATGTCAGAAGTTGCATCATACGAACGCATGTTGGCTAGAATTAACAACGAAGAAGAACACTTCAGGCCTGGGAACGTTTCTTTCTATAGATGGGGCATATGGAAAAATATGTAGACATGGTGCTGAATGTCTATTTTGGTTGCTTCAAAAAGGAAATGTCGATTTGCAGGAGGCCTTGTATGGGGTTGTATGCTGGATATACTGTCTGCTGATGTTGGGGTCTGTGTTTATTTTCGAGTTTGAATGTATGTCTTTGTGTGTTTGAATAAATAAAAACTTTAATGACAAAAAGGCTGCGGAACACACACTGAGGTCCGGACCTCCGTATCTATATGTAGACTAGGGCTGACCCCCAATAGTTGAATATTCGATGCTTCGATGGGCGGAGCCTGATTAGACTGTCAATCTTACAATCGAAGCTTCGCAGTGAAACGAGGATCACGCCATTTTGGCGATTTACCAGTTTTCTCCCAATAAGTTAATATGCAGCCTATTACAATACACGTTTCAACGTTTAATGCTGTAAATAAACATGTAAAAAAACTCATGCCCGACATCATTTGCGTTTGTTCCCCATTGTCCAATCTAATGAATGGAGAGGGGCCCTCAGCTGTGTCACGGAATTTTAAAGGTTTTTAAAGTGCGTAAATAAATCCTAAAATGTAACCCTAACCCTGGGGCGTCAGTGCGCATGTGTAGGCGTTAGCGTGTGCGGTGGCAGCAGAGGAACACTTGCTGAAGAGACGGAGCTCCAGCTTCACTGGTGTTGTGCCGAGTCGTCCGCACCTCACGGGACTTTCGGATAATTTGTCACTGTTGATGAACCATACAAAGAAAGAGAGAGAGAAGAGTCTTCAAAAAGCCTCAGTTTAGCTGGAAATTTATAGTGTAAGTTGAATGAAGAGCGACTGCAGCTCTGCAGCTTCTCGAGATTAAAGCAGAGCGAGTGTGTGTCACAACCCTCATATCAAGTTTCCCCATCGATGGTCAGTGTCCAGACCTGGGAAACACAAGAAGCACATGACAATGTTGTGCGCTCAACCGTCTGCCAGCTTTTTCATTGTTAGTACATAAGTATAGGCTATGGAAGGCGGCCCACCGGGATTCGTCCTGGTACTCCAGATGGCCGGACCGCCACTGACAACGACCGAACAGAGGTTAAATGGCGGTAATTTGCAAATTCCTCGTGTGTGTAAAACACTACTTGGCAATAAAGCTGCTTCTTATTGTGATTGTCTATATGCACACTGCCTCTAGTACGCTTCACCTTTTAGACTCTATGGTCCCAATTTACTAACATACCACATAAAGAGGACTAAATTGCTTGTGCGTTCTAAAATATTGCACGTGTAATTGTGTTACCTGTTATGGGTGATCAACTAAGAATTACTGTGTAGAAAACAACAGGAGCAAACACAACGGAGGCGGCAGTATTTAAACGAGGGTTTTAATGGTTTCCGCCATGGAGAGTCGGAAGGAAAGCAGCCACTGCGTAAAAACCGTGGTTTGTTTCATTCAGTGGAAATCATCTGTACCTGCCCGTCCTGCCTGAGACTGCACTTAGTACCTGGGATAGCACCCCTGAAAAACTGCTTTGGTAAACCCCAGCAGAAACAGTATGCTGAATGACCCAGACGCCCGGAAATGCCAGCAGATCGTGCTTCATCCAGCCAGAGGGAACGACCACCGACCGTCCGCGGCGTGACCTCCTGTCCCTGGCCCCCGTTCTTTCTCTGATGCCTACAACGGGTTGTGTCACTATTACGACCGGCGCTCTGTGAACAGTTGGTGATCGTTCCCTCTGGCTGGATGAATGTTTTGACCCCTGCACTACTGCAGATGGCTGCTCTCCGCAGCGCCACGCAACTTTCTAAATTCTCCCATCTCACGGAGAAAAGAAGTCAGATTGAAACGAAATTTGCTTTATTGGCATGAATGTTAAAACAACAGTTTTGCCAAAGCTAAAGGAAAATACAAAAAAACCCCAATTCTATTCATACAGTTCATCGAATAAATAAAATATTTGTATTTCTATATATTGGATATAGAATAATATTATCTAATATTGTTAATTTCTCTGTGTTTTCTTCTCACATCGATAACAGCAGCCATCTCTGCAACACTCGGCGGTTTGCACCTTCCTGTCAAACGTATTAAATACAGAAGCTGTTGCGCTCACATGAAACTGAGTTTAGGCCTGTTAGCTCACACTGCGTGTAGTAAATAAATGTATTTGCATTTTACCCTCCAATTACTTTGCACAATAAATCTGAAATGACCCGATTTGCATATTCATTAAGGGAAAAGTAGTAAATGAACAACAGGTGCTATCTTGCACTTTTGGAAGACATCACTCTGCTGCACACCGTTAGTAGATCAGCTTACGTGTTCATTTGCTGGTGAAATGAAGTTTGCACATGTTTTTACTCAGGCAGACCTTTAGTGAATCTGGCCCAATGTTTTAGAACTAACTCTGGTTCCTGCACTCACAATTGTGCACTTCATGATCTGGTAGACTGGACGTAACTGAGTCTATATCAACCATTTCATTTGTCTGTTTCTGCCTTGCTGTGAAAGGTTTTCATCTCCGCTCCACCAGGTGGCTCTCTCACCCGGTTTCAATGCTTTTCACTGAGCTGGCTCAAAATTATTTTGTTCCATTAAATTAATTTTAAGCCATGTTAAAACTGCATGTAAGTGAAAGATGTGACTCTTCGTTTTAGTCCCCTACATTTATATGTGATATTTGTTTGACTTGACTGTGTTTTTATTCCTATTTAAATTGTAACTGGTGTGCAGTCTCGACCCGGTCTCCCTCAGAAAAGAGATTTCAATCTCAAGGGCCTTCCTGGTTAAATCAAAGCAATTTTTTTTTCTTACTACAAGAACATGGCCAAGAGGAAGCACAACTGAGATCTGAGATGAATTACAAGCTGACTTTTATTAACACGGGAAGGGATCCTAATAGAGGGCGGCACGGTGGTGCAGTGGTTAGCACGGTGGCCTCACAGCAAGACGGAGTTTGAATGTTCTCCCCGTGTCTGCGTGGGTTCTCTCCGAGTGCTCCGGCTTCCTCCCACTGTCCAAAGACATGTAGACTAGGTTAATTGGTGACCCTAAATTGTCCTTTGGTGTGAGTGTGAGCATGAGTGGTTGTTCTTCTATGTGTGGCCCTGCGATGGACTGGCGACCTGTCCAGGGTGGACCCCGCTTTTCGCTCGATGCCAGCTGGGATTGGCTCCATCCCCCCCGCGACCCTGTACGCAGGATAAGCGGTTGGCGATGGATGGATGGATGGGATCCTAATAAAAGCTGTCACTTTAGTCCATCTGACTTTGGAATCTCAACAATGAAAGGGCCAACAACCACTGTGCCGCCTTCGTTCCATGTTGATAAGACTTTACAAATCGTACACTGAGTCTTTCTTAACATTCTCTGTATCGAAAATGCTACCTTATGTGTTCCCATTTCCAATCCCATAAAGGTACAACTCTTACAGTATTATGACGTCTTCTGTTTGTTGATTATATTATAACATCATTTCAGGGGTAGCCCATCCCTTTTTTTGTTTATGACGGACACTGCTGACTATGTTTGTATGTTTCTACATATGGCTGTTGAATTGTAGGCTTATTTACATATCCATGTTCTTGTCTCCATGTCTTTCCTACAACTCTGTTTTGCTGCAGAACCAAGTGCCCTACTGAGATAATAAATAAAGTTAAAGTGTTATTTCAAGCCTACAGCAGCAGCTTCTGTGCTGTTTATAGACTTAACGCTTAGATGTTGCTCATATGAAATTAACCTCCCCGCCATGATGTTTAACCCCTATAACAGGCAAAGAAGAAGAACAAAATGCCCTTTGTAGCATGTGATGAACGCATGGCGTCTGACTCCTTCAGCCCCGCAGACAAGAACCCCCCCCCCCCCCCCCCCCCCCCCCCCCCCCCCCCCCCCCCCCCCCCCCTCCGTCGTCTCTTTCGCTTTATTGTACCATAAATAAACGCAGCCCTGCTCCGTCACCAGCCTCCGCTCATCTCCCCACACAGCAGTTTATCCACAGTTTAAAGTGTTTTTTACTACTGGGAGTCAATAGACTTTTTATAATCCCGCTGAGGCCTAAAAGCAATCCTGGGGAAAAGAAAATTTTATAGGAAAACAGTAAAGTTAACACAGCAGCAGCCTTTACTCTCTCTCTCCCGCAGCGATCGACGGGACGATTCAACGCGGTGCTGAAAGCCGAATCTTGACCACAACAAGAAACACGGTGCGACTCCTCAGTTCTCTTTTCATGTCGTGCTGCCAGTAAAGTCTCTGCAGGCGATGTCGTCGTGGAGCCACTTCAATCTTTTCAAATCAACTCACCAAATTCATGTTTGAGTCAGCCGGTGTTGTGCCGAATTCTGCCTGCCTGCCGAGAAGTGCACGCACCTCATGGGTGATAACGGTCATTTATGCTGAGAAAAGAGGTGGATGCAAATCTCGGCAGGTAGCCTACACAATTTGATCTGCCGAATTATGCGTCCCCCTCTTTGGGTCCTTCTCAGACAATTTGCTGTGCTCACTGATCAAACAGCATTATCACCACATATATTTACTGAATGTCAAGGAATGGTGCTTCTACTAAGTGTATTAAAATATTAAAGACTCCATTTCATAAAATATGTACTTCAAATCATCTGTCATCAATGATGAAGCCCACAAAGAATATTACAGCGTTTAAAAGCATTATTTGGAGGAGCATGCAATTCTCGGCAGGCAGGCAAAACTCGCCATAACAGCGGTCTCAGTTTGTCAACAAGAGCAGGTTTTTTCTCCAGCACGTTTTCATTTCACATCAGCAGCTAAGGCGAGGCAACTTTTGTTCTCAGCAGCATTGAGAGTGAGATGGTAGGCAACAGACGGCAGACGGTTATCCTGAAATCTAATCTAATTTCCAACACGTCTTCAGACCTAAACAACAAAATAGGCCAATTGACCCTTCACTAAGCCCCTCCCCCTTAGTTACTCTTGCTAAGTCCGACAAACTGTCAGTGCTGCCACTGTTTATTATGGCACTCCCCGGGGAAATATTGTAAAATTTGTTGGAAAAAGCGATCACAGAAAGAAGCAGACAGTTTTGCAGTTGCATTATATATTAGAAGGTTGTATTCAGGCTGTCAGACTCAAACTGACGCAAACAGACTGAAGCTAAAGCCCACCGATCACACAGTAAGTGAACCATCGCATCCCCCTTCGATTGAGACAAAAGACAACGATCAACAGTGTTCCTGTACAGCCGCTCGGCCTCTGTTCATTATTACAATCATTAACAAGCAGAACAGTCGGGCTTTATTACGTTACATTCAGTAGGAAGCTAGCTAGCGTCCACAACCGCCACGTTTCTGGATTTATTTCAGGTTTTGAAAAGAGAATAAATCGTCCTTCTCCTTTCAGCCTCTCTGGGTAGCTGCTGTAACTATTACAAGATCCTCCAGGAACAGCGTTTGACCAGATCTGAGAAAAATACAGCAAAAAGAAAGCTAGAAAATGACTCTTTTTGCATTAGCGTCACTGGTGCGCAGCCATGAAAGTGTCGGACCTGGCTGTGATTGGCCAGCTGTGTATTCGGGTGCGTGGCTTAGCGAAGGGTCAATTGTCCTTTGTCCCACAACGACAGGCATAAAGCTGATGATACACGGAGCAACTTTTAGAGCAATGTTGTTGGGCAACATTCCCGTCAACGGTAATGAGTAAAGATTACTACCGATTATTGTTGATTTACTTTGGACTACAATTTGGAATATTTGGACTTTCCCGACTGTTTCTTTTTGTTCTGATGGGTCCGGTAGTCCTGTTTTTGTGGCTTTATTTCAGTTTGGTTGGGTTCAGTTTAAGGATGGTTAGGGTAGGAGGAGGAATCCAGATTCTACGGCCCTTTGTGGGCTGTTCTGGACGGCTTCCCTTTCTATTCTTAATAATGGCCGGCTCATCAGACTATGTTTTGTTTGGAATGTTTGGGTTTGCTGCGATGGACTGGCGACCTGTCCAGGGTGTACCCCGCCTTTCGCTCGATGCCAGCTGGGATTGGCTCCATCCCCCCGTGACCCTGTATGCAGGATAAGCGGTTGACGATGGATGGATGTTTGGGTTTGATTTCTGGACTTAATAAATGTTTTGTTTGCAACTCCATGACTCTTCGAGTATGTTAGACCTCTTTGGTGACGAGCCTTGCTGGGGATCATAGAATAATTTGGGTTAAATGTCTTGTGATTTACGTACACCGCCTGAATTTAACACGTGGTAGATGTTGTGATGTTGTTTACCGACCTTACTTTGGTCAGCCAACAAAACTACTAGGTTAGCTTTAGGAGAAGATGGTGGTTTGGGTTAAATTAAGTACATTGCGTAAGTCACGTGACGTAATTATTATTTAACTTATGTAGCACAACTACTTTTGTAATAAGAAAAATATTATATATTAATATTATTCATAAACTCGTTTCGCAGGGCACCACCTCAATTCCGCTCGCCCAGGGCCTTCAGGACTCCCTAGGTATGGGTTTTACTAGTGATCAGTTAGTTAATAATCGCTCAATTATCTTAAATCAATAAGTCAATCTCATATTGAAGGAGAAAGTCCTCCGTTATAGTGACCTGGAGTTAAACAATACACACACAGTTCCTGTGATTATGGTGAAATGTATTAGCTAACTAAAGGTGGATATAAATGCGGTTAAATATACATCAAAGAAATAAGCAATGGCTAAACAAACATGAAGCAAACAATGAGAATGTTGTGGAGTTCAATGTAAATTGTGTTCTCTTGTGGGGAGAATTTGATTCATAGGGAGAACGAGAACTAATAGGCGCACCTTATATGATGCTAACTCGGTTAAATTTTTCTAGGAGTTTAGGCTGGAATGATTAAGGATTAACTCTGATGGATTAAAAGACTATTGGACATCAACTCAACCACAAAATGTAGCGTGTTTTAGCCTTACTGCATGTTGGTTCTCCCAGCCGGTCGGTGTTCGGCCGGTGTTCTGACGATCTCTGCTGCCATATTGAAAAATGATACCGTAGCGCAAATCGATAGCCTCTATCGAGTCACGCTGCCCTGTCGAAAAATGCTACCTTATGTGTTCCCATTTCCAATCCCATAAAGGTACAACTCTTACAGTATTATGACGTCTTCTGTTTTTTGATTATATTATAACATCATTTCAGGGGTAGCGTATTCTGATAATAATGAATAATTATTTTGATATTGCTGATGATTAGCCGCTGTCTTGCCGGCATGCCCAACAGCAAGGTTGCACAGATTTATGGGCGTGGAAACAGACCACGCTTGTGGGTCATGCACAGAACCGCTAAGTAGCACATCTCGATAGGTAGCATACATCGACAGAACACTGGCCTCATGACTAGTTAGCGGTCTTGGCGTCCGCGGTGCCGCGGTTTGGCATGCCAGGACCCCCTTTTCACTAGCAGGTTTTCCTGGAGGTCCGGCTTCGTTCGGCTTGGGTTGAAGAAAACTTGCAGTGGTAAGTTAGGCCGTTAGCTTGGCTTATTTCGTGGTTGTCCTCTGTTACTGCTCGCGTAACGGCCCACGTGGCTGGGCGGAACTTCGGTGGCAGCAGTATAAGTTCACTCGGCTACAATAAAGCTTAAAAGAACTTGCTCGTTCTTGAATTCAAAGTCGCGCGACTGAAACGGTCTGACAACTTTTAACAAACAAAACAAAAGAAACTATAAAGCAAGTAAGTTGCTGGAAACGAGAGAAAAGCTGAGGTCGCGGCGCTTCGCGTTTGTGGCTTGAAATGAACAAAGGAATCTTCGCGGCAAGCCGGGCAGGACTTCTTAGGGCGTCGCTGGGAGAAGCACGCTGAGCGCATGCCGGGAGCTGCTGGAGAGCCGAAGTACAAGGGAAGCAAGCGAGCGAGCGAGCGAGCGAGCGAGCGAGCACGTGTCGCTGCTTTTGTTTGTTGAGGCGTGTTTCCCGGAGGGGGAAGTCTTTGGCTGTGTCTGAAATCCCCTCTCATTCACTCCTCCCTACCCCCTCTGTAGGGAGTAGTATGTAGAGCACTATATAGTGAGCTCACTCGCATTATTAAAACAACGCTTTCGGACACTACTCCGATCGTTATTTCGGCGCCCGTTAATTACGTCATTGCCGTCGGACGATCAGTTTTTTCTAGCAGCGCAGTGCATGATGGTATATATGGCTTGGTTAGTGACCATCAGTTGTACACTACTTTTCTAAATGCATTCTGGGATACACTGAGTGGACTACATAGGGTATAATAATTATAACTATACATTCGGACAGCACTACAAAATGGCGAGCTCACTACATAGTGAGTAGTGGGTGATTTCGGACACAGCCAACGTTCCCCTGTGGGCTTGTTTCCGTTGAGAGGGAGGGCTTCCGGTCCTTTAACTGTCTATTTTAAAAGTCTATTTGCGCGTATTTTAATCAAATATCTTCCCACAATCAAACCTTAATTGTCAAACGGTTATCCCGTTCTTGGTTTCAAGCATTCGATAAAGGAAAGGAAACTATTACTTAATCGTTGTAATATTGTAATCAGTTAAACACATTCAGGATTTCAGAATGAAAAAGACTTAACTCAATATTTCCTGGATAATATTGGCTGTTACATATTCTTACTTGGAGAATATAAGCAAGTTCCACGAACATGGCATCAGATTGCGAACAGATAAGTACAGAGTGACAATTATACAGCAGAAACGGCATTTCAGGACGATGGCATGTAATACTTAATTTGTCCTCTTGGGGGACACGAGAGAACAAGTGACCCTCTCACTAGGGAAGAAATGGTTATTTAACTTAAAATTCGAGCTGGAAAATTTAAAAAAGTAGCACAGGATTATATTTCTGTCTCATGTTCTTTAACAAGGGAGTATAAGAAGTGTTGGGAATAAAGCATTGGTTAAAACTTCATTGCTGAAAAATAAAGAGCACTGCCAAATTAACTTTCTTCTTTTCAATAGCAACAACACAGTAATATAACTACTCTAATGGAGTGGAGAGACCTGCGAAGTAACTTAACAAAGATTATTAAATTAAACAAGGTGATGGCAACTTATGAGGAGACAGTATTCCTTTGTCCACATAAAGGAATGTGGACAGAAGCTGGAGTTTCTCACCAATTCATTTCTGGGTGTGAAGATGAGAACATCCTTTGATGTGAGGTAATTAAACAAAGAGGAAGGTCAGTTGCCATGGTTACGTGTGTGGAGGGGCAGTTTAGGGTTTCCTGCCCTGCTTCCAAAAGAGTTCTGATAGGCTGTTCAGGAGAAAGTTAGTTTCTGGTTAGTGTAAATCTTGTCGTTTTAACAGTCTGGGCAATTTGATCCACAGCATTTCATCCACACCCTCCTGTTATTGTTAACTGTCGCTGTGCTGTTGTGTTTTATTTGATGTATTTCTGTGTGTTTCTGGTGATGATGCCGTTCTGCTCATGGTTTAGTATCCTGTTTCATTTTGAAACTGTCTTCCTGTCTTCTCTTCCGTAGTTACAGAAGATTTGGCGAAAGAATAAATAAATACAGACGAAGAATCAGAGCAGTTTTTTTTGCATGCACCAATAACGAGCTGGGACTGTTACTGAATGCAACACGGTACTGTGGCGGCGGAAAACAGACAGGAAGTCATCCCAAAGTAAACGCCGACATGCACAATCACTCACAAATGTAGGCTGTAAGTGTTATATGCACGGTACAGAATCTTTTAATAAAAATACCAAGTCAAAAACTCTGTCAGCAGCATCGTGTTTCTGCTTTGCTTGACTTATAAGACCCAATCAGAGAGCCGAGCGTGAGCGTCATCGTTTCTAAAGTCCTCCGTTTGGCCCGTCTTCACTAAAACGCCCTCCAGAGTTTCTAAACGCAAAACATTTTTAGGTCTTTGTTTTCGCCATTTTAGTCTGGACGGGAGGAGCAAACGCAGCAAAAGGTCTCCGTTTTAATTTGAAAATGCAGTAGTGTGGACGGGACCTTAGTCCTTACAGTAGACCTATACATAGGTCAAAGGTCAGATTACCTGTTTTAAACAATGGATGCCAACAATGGACAGAGAGCAAGGGGAGGAGGAGGGAGAGACTGGGGGCGACAACGAGGAAAAGTTCAAGGAGGAAGAGTTGGAAGGGGAGGAGGGAAAAGAAGAGAAGGAAGGAGAGCCATCACTTTTTGATCAACCTGTGGTTGATCACATGATCAATGAATGAGAGAAGCTGCACAGAGAGTCCAGCCCAACTTGAGAGTCGCTTTACGGTGGCGTCCATAATTTGACAAATTAGAACAGGTTGCAACAATCTAATGGTTATTTCAGCAATGCAGTATTGTGAACTAAGTATCATTTTTTAGCAATAAAAGTACACATTATACTTTTGGTTTGCATGTTTTTGGTTTCCTTTTCTTGTATGCTGCTGGATACAACACTGAGCGACTGTTACAACCGTAATGTTTGCCATATAAATATTTGCTGTTTCAACATTGCATTGGTGTTTACGGAGCACTTTTCAGCCCCTCTCAGCAGATCACTTTCACTCTAGAACATTGCATGGAAATGTACATTTAGGCCTATGAAAGACAAAAGAGCTTTAGATTTAGAACAGTGTGTAAATGGTATATCCAGTAATTTACTATTATGAAAAAAGTATGATGCAAATGCTTAATTTCTGGATGCGTTTATGGCATTTTGAATGCAGTGTTTCATCTTGAAGGACATATGAGGCATTTCGCGTTTTGTGTGAGCAGTTTTGGAAAAAGGAGATGTAGTTTTGAAAGCGTGTGTAAGCAAAGTAAGCAAGTAAAAAACTGCAATGGTTTATTTCATATGTTAAAGATATCCTCGCGGTCTGGAGCCGCTGCAACTACAACAACGATAAGATTCATTTGTAGATGTTTACACCGGGCAGCTGAAACATACTAAACACACAACAAGTGCAGAGTTTCCTGGAGCTGACACAGAACTTCACCAGCAGGGAAAAGCTAATGCTGACGTCCTGCGACTCATTTCCTCTTCCTGTTGAGGAATAAACACAGAGTTTCCCCGGGAGTTGACCTGAACTACCAGCGTTTAATATGCGAGGCCACGAACGCGAGGCTCATTTTACCGTCCTCCACCTGCCTCTGAGAGAACATCAGAGTCCAGAGAGGAAGCTTTTAACGGGGTTCTCCTCAGAGAGCGAGAGACGCTCGGCGTGATGGATGGACGCTCCAGTTTGCATACAAACAGTGTTAAAAAGGACGAATCACCGCTGACATCTGTCTGTTCGCTGCTAATTGATGCTTCTTTAAGGAGCAGACAAGCTTTCCATTTTTAAGCTCACTTACTACAAATCATTTCTGAAGGTGTAAATTACTTATTAGATTGATTTTCTTCCTTCCAGGCAGCCTTTGGTTTCTGTTTATTTCTATAAAAATCGATTTGTACAAGCTTAAAACAGCTGCAGAGAAATAATCTACCACAGTCGACCCTATTTTTGTCAACATTATTGACATTATTACCGTCCCGAGCAGAGGCCGAAAAGAATCCTTGACTTCTGAGATTTGAGATTAGTAGAAAGTGCGATCAGTATATCTGTAACTACATCTGTAGGTAGAAAGGCAGTATATAAAGTCCTAATTAATGAGCGGCACAGTGAAATAGGTCATGTGTATCTTTGCATAAGACGGCTGACAAGTAACAAGACATGTTTGAAGTCATTTAGAAACAGTTTGACAGGTTTATATTTACACGGCAAAGTCTCCCGCTCACTTCACATGAAACTAATTTAAGGATCCTCGTTAAAATATTGGTTCGTATCATGTGTTTATGTTGATAACAGAAGATTAGGCAACATATAATTATTGATTTTACTCAAACATCGATATCATGAGTTTCCCAAAGGTTCACCCTGCAGGCCTCCATTCCAATTTATTTCCCAGGTCCCATTATCTTTATTGACAGTTCACATCCTAGTTTAAATTGCCACATTCAAACTGTCCACGGCCTGAAAGTGACCCACGTGCCCAGAAGAACTAAACGACGTCACACGCAGCACGCTGTCGTACAGAAGTAAACATGGAGGCCACAGCTGAATTTCATCTCCCTCTCCTGGTTTCCTCCCGGGGTCACTTTTCTCCAGATTTATGACAAATGTTCACAACTTTCTGTCCTTTTCATGACATTTTTTTTACTGTTTCTGACTCTGCAGGGGTCCAGCCTTCAATTGTTTTAATCTAAATTCACGTCCCTGGAGCCAACCCAGTGTCCAAGGAGTTATTGATTCACGTCAAGTTGACGGCCAGTAGCAACACAGGAAGTAGTGGTTCCTTTATGTAAATAGGTGGACAGTAATGGCCGGTGCACACCAGAAGAGGCCAACTGTTCGCTAAACACTTATTCTTTACAGTAATTTTGCCTAAGCACTCACAGTTCTTTCCATCTTTTAGTGACTGCTGTTCAATCTCATAGTTGTTCTAAAGTTTTGGTAGCTGACGCTACAGTACTTTAGCTTAGCCGTTAGCGACTTTAGCTTAGCAGCTAGCGATGGCTTCTCCTTCTCCCTCTCTCTCTCCTACTTTCTCCTGCTCGGTGTGTCAGATGTTCAGTTACTCCTCTGCCTCCTTTAGCGGTAATGGTACGTGTAATAAGTGTAGTTTATTTTTAGACATGGAGGCGAGGCTCAGTGATTTAGAAGTCCGGCTCCGCACCTTGGTAGATCAGTCTTTAGCTACTGTAGCTAGCCAGTCCCCGGTAGTCGGTGCGGAACGGCCTGAGTTAGCCTCTGGTAGCCGTCCTCCGGCATCCCCTGTGCAGCCAGGAAAGGGGGGCTGGG
>NC_060168.1:34322484-34336289 GCF_021292245.1 Micropterus dolomieu | reverse complement strand
CTCCTGTGGAACCAGGTTCCAGTTTGGGTTCAGGAGGCAGACACCATCTCCACATTTAAGAGTAGGCTTAAGACTTTCCTCTTTGATAAAGCTTATAGTTAGGGCTGGCTCAGGTGAGTCCTGAACCATCCCTTAGTTATGCTGCTATAGGCCTAGACTGCCGGGGGATTTCCCATGATGCACTGAGCTCCTCTCTCCTCTACTTTCTCTCCCTCTGTATGCAACCTCATCCCATTATTGCATGTTACTAACTCAACTTCTCCCCTTTCCGGTAGTCTTGTGCTTTCTCGTCCCTCTCCTCTCTCCTCCTATCACTTCCTGCAGGTGTTTCTGGCTCTGGAGCTGTGGAGTCTGGATCTGTGGTTGCGGGTCACCTGCTGCCCCCGTGTTCCTGCTCGACACCCTCTGCTGCAACGACTATTGTTGCTAGTCTTATTGTTATTATTGTTATTATAATCATTAACCCAACTATAAATATCTGTACCATTTTTCGCCCTCATGCCCAACCTGCACCCTGAGCCATGGTTCTAGCTAAAGGAAGTTTTCCTTGCCTCTGTCCCCAAGTGCTGCTCTTGGTGGGAACTGTTGGGTTTCTCGGAGATAACTGTTTCTGTGATTTGGCAGAGCGGGGCAGCGCTGGAGCTTTGGACAAATGAACACCCGCAGTCGGACCGTATTCTGCTCAGATAACGAAGCCGTTTTCTGCCGGGAGGAGCTCAGAGTTAACTGCTTTCATGAAAAAAATATGTATTTTTTGAGATTAAAACGTTGATTTATCTTCACTCGAGCTTCTCAGCAGCGAGCTGCCGTATTTCTGGCCCCACTGTTGTTATTGTAGCTGCAGAGCTCTGAGGGACAACTTCGTATTAATACAGACCAACACACTGAGAGAAAAGTAAAGCCGCGTTTCGACTAAAAGTACCCGGGACTTTTAAGTCCCCAGATCTCTTTTCAAGGAACTAAAAGGTTCCTTCAGTCCGCTGTTGTGTGTGTTTCCACCGCGGTCTAAAGACCTGCGAAGATTACGCAGATTAACCAGCTGGCGTAGGCTGTAGGCCTGCACGCCGTACAAAGAGATCCTTTTAGAAATGAACATCAGATTTGATGGAATGAAATTAAATTTGTAGCAAACTTTATCGTGTGTCTCTTCATTACACTCCCACACAAAAAAACTGCTTTAACAGTCAAACACAGCCTGTAGTTTTTCATAACAAACTGGATAAAACCCTAAAAGAACTCCGGCACAGAGAAAGCAACACAAAAATAAAGTGGCGACAGTTTGGAAGGTTATTAAAACATTTCCAACAGATCAGCTGCAGCATCACGTCGGAGGAACGGGATGTTTGACGAGCTTTATGACCTGCTGGAATCAGCTCTGTGCAGAAACCTCCTGACTGATGAAAACTTCAAACAACCACTCAGGACCCAGTATTTAGCCTAACTCCATCAGCTGTTGGCTGTAAACACACCGCTGCACGCCGGCTGCTGTTTCCCAGCAACACATTTAATGCCGCCGTTCGATCTCAGGCGACGTCGGCGAGACTCGTGCGGCTCTCTGACTGCTGGTCGGGATTTATTGGTTTGCAAACAGCTGTGGAAAAACAGCCGACATTCTCCAGTTAAAGCCTCTACTCGCCCATTCAGAAATTCACTGCAAGGCAAGCCCCGCCCCCCCCAAAGTACCAGTACTTCATAAAGTACTACCCCCCGAGCGGGGACTTTTTGGGGGCTAAAGACCCTGGAACCAAATTTAGACCCTGGTCCCTCCGGTGGAAACGCTGTGAGTCCCTCCAAAGGTTCCTAGTTCCTGGGTTTAGTTCCTTTGGTGGAAACACAGCTTAAGAGAGGAAGCTGAACTACCTGGTAAGTTGATTCCCGCTGTAGTTGTACTTTACTATGAAAGAAGTTAGCATCGCCCTGCTCGAGCCAAAGTCCATTCGGAAGACAAACATTTTAAAAGTTGTTATCTTGTCATCTTGCTGACAGACCTGACAAAGCATGACTTCGTATTTTAAACAAATGGGTATCGAGATGTCGTTATTTCAGCATCAGCTCCATCCGTTTATTACGTTACGTTTTTATTCGTGCTGTCAAGCTGTGTGCGAACACTCGTGCGAGTAGTCTCGTGGTCAAACTCGAGCGATAAACACGATGGGAATTTAATATTTGGGTTGTGTGTGAAACCGACATCAAAGTGTGACGTGTGATGAATGACAGCATGCACTCTTCATGCTAATGACATTTCACAGCTTACATATTATTGTTTCACTTCTGAGGTTAGCATTAGCACTGACACTGTGTTGGGCTTCACCAGCTAAACCACTGACCTTTGGAAAACATGTGAGGGAGCACTGACCTCTGCGATGAGGACGACGATGACGCAGTCCTCTTTCTCGGCGGCGCTGAGCTCTGACATCAGAGAGCTGAGCGTGTCGGTCAGGTAGGAGTGGACCTCCCTCTTCACGCTGGGAACGCCCATCACTATGGAAACTGCACACACACAGAGGAGGAGATTGTACATGTTAGGAGGAGTTCTCGTTTTTCTCGTTTAGCAGCACGGCTCCTGAGCAGTGATGATGGAAATCTGAAGAACAAGCAGATGGAGGAGAAGCTGCAGGAAAAAAAAGAAGCAGCGAGAAGAAGAGTGACGGAGCTCAGAGTCGGGAAAGATCCATCCTGCAACCGACAGGGAGGAGGTCAAAGGTCACAGCAGCCTGTAGAGATGGTGTGTCTTTATAGGCCGACATTTCTGCCTCTTTTTGCTTTTGTTTATTTGAAAAGGGCCAATGTACACTGATCTAATTTCAAAACAAATGTTAGGCTGCGTTCAGACTGCAGGCATTAACGCTCAATTCAGATTTTCTTCCCAGATCTGATGTTTGTTTCACATTATAGTTTAGATGTGGCCCATATCAGACTCCAGTGTGTCTGTCCGCGGCCAGAAAGTGACAGCATCACGTTGTCGTGCAGAAGGAGCAACAGAGGTTAGCTCCGGTTAGCTCACCAACCCTCCTAATTTTCATTCTCGTCTCACAGCTCACATTTCTCCCGACAAGTGTTCAGAACTTTCTGTCCTTTTTACTGTAATTTCTCGCGCTGTGTAACGCAACTGCTCCCCAACTCACTAAAGTTACACTCCTTCTCTCTCTCTATTGTGAAAAGAGCTGGCGGTCTGGTGCATTTCAGGTGTAAGAAAGGGAATCTGTGAGCAGATGATAGCGAGGTAGAGAAGACAGAGAGACACATGTATAATAAAGGCTTTTTGTGGAGCTTTGTCGTTCCGTCTACAGCAGAACTGCTGCTCTAGAGTGACGTCAAAGTCGCATCAATTCCAACCTGAGTGTCCAGAGTGTCGCATTTAAAAAGATCCGATCTGTATCGGATTGGAAAAGATCAGAATCCACGTGACTTGGCCTGTTCACACTGTCATAAAAAGATCAGATCTGAGTCCCATATGGGCAAAAACCTTTTATTTGGGTCACACTGGCCTGCAGTGTGAACGCTGCCTTAGTGTACCCGGTTTAGCCACAGGCTAGTTTTTATCGGCAGATGTTATTGGCCTCTGTGGATTTAGCAAAGTTCAGTGTGTACAGCAGTTCAGAGCAGGCCAGGTCTAACCCGCAAAGTCTACTGAGTCCGGCTGCGTCACGTTACAACTGCAGTGGGCTAATCGCAGCCATTATAGTAAATGCTTGTGACTCTGCTGTGCAGAGAATACGCAGCAGATCTATTTTTTGATGGAAGCCGTGTCAAGCTGCACAGAGCAGATCGAACCGGAAAGGAAGTGAGACACAGAACGGCAGAGAGGTCAGACTCCCGATCGTAAAACAACAATAAACACAGTCAAAACAGACAGAAAAACAACATTTAACTGCATGGGGTCAAAAAAACAAGCACTGATCACCAAGTCAACTAAATCTAAACATGTCAGCAAAATCAGGCAAAACGCTCTGATTCTGAAACGCTCCCTGTGGGATCTGCAACCGTGCAGACGACAGAACAGAACGGGGTCACGGAGAGCCCTGAAGGAGGTAGGACAAATTAACAACAAGTCAATAACATCGCCGCCGGGCAGAGGATGGAACAAAACCCTGGCGCCGCCGTAACGCGACGCAGCCGGAGTCAGTAGACTTTCAGATGACTCCCCCCAAACCAGAACTCTGCCCAAAGCCACGCCCACACAAGCAACAGAGATGTTCCTTCTATCATCTGATTGGCTAATCAGGTCTAACTCTGTCAGCGACTCCCTTTTCTTTCAACAGGAAACAGAAGTCTCTCATGAGGCGAGTTGGCGGCTTTGGCTCCGGAGGCAGAGCGGGTTTCCCCTTTCTCGGAAGATCGGGCCTGGCGCCCTCCCGTTTTTCCCGGGATTATCCCGTATTTTCTCATTCCATCCCGCTGTCCTCCCGTTTAAAGATTTTCCTGTAAATATCCAGTATTTTTGACCTTTTATTATTTCTATTATTATAACGGGAGTCCCTCGCAGGGATCCTTTCCATGATGCTGTCTAAAGTGCAATTTATACTTCTGCGTCAAATCGACGGCGTAGCCTCTGCGTAGCCCCCTACCCTACGCCGTCACCTACGGCGTAGCCTGACGTGCACTTCCTCAAAAATGTAACTACACGTCGAGTCGACACGGACCGTAAGCTCTGTGATTGGTCTGGGCAACTTCGCAATGCCTCCGAGCTGACAGGAAGTTCCCGTGCTTTGAAGTAACTTTTACTAGCGGCAAAAACGGCGGCTGTAACACGGTGGATCAATATATTTGACCGTCACAACCTGAGCGAAATGACTCGTTTCGCTATCAGAATGTGATCCACTCGGTCGGAAACATTTGAAAAGGCTGCACCAGCCGCACGTTTACAATTTAACCCCCATTCACGTTAGCGGAGCGCTAAACCGGAACTTAGCCTGCTCGGCCAGCAAAAGTCAACACAGTGGACGCTGTAGCGCTGCTGCCGACTAGCGTTTGGGGGTATAATTGCTGATTGACAGACACGGACGCACAAGTATAAATGCCTGACCCTACGCAGGAGAATAAATGGGCCTTAAGTCTGGTGTAACAGTCTTGAGCCTGTCGCTGGCAACAAGAAGCTCTTTCTGTGGACGCCAAACAGGGCCCAGGCTTAAAAATACTGGAACTACCCTTCAAGATGTTTTACTTTCTGGTTATCGTTTCATTTCCTCTACCGGTTCACACCGCATAGTCTGACTCTGTGCTTTGTTCCACTGACATTAGCTCATTATGTATTGCTTCTTCACCTCCTCCTGCGATGTAATGTGCAAAAGAATCTGAACATAAAAAAGGTGACTGCATGAGTAAAGCTTACGTCGGGAGAAAAACAAGCTTAAAATGAGAAAAGGCTTCATGGTAAACTGAGATTGCAGGATGTTAATAATTAATAAAGCTCATGGGATGTTGGTGGGTTCCCTGTAAAAACTGGTATGTAGAGTGACACAGAGGAGGTAAATAAAAGTCACACGCAGAGAAGTGTTTTCACGTTCATTATCACTGCAGCCAGATAAAGTCAGACACAAATAGTGTTTCTCGAGAGGTTGGAGTGTTTCCAGGAAATAGATGGAGCCACAGACTGAATAGTTCATTGGGTCGAGTGTTTTTAATTACAACGTCCAATTACACAGAGCCGGCTGGTAGCTCCAGTGGCATGAGACTGTGAAACGTTTCCACAAACACAGAGCAGTTCCAAAAGTCTGGGAGCGGTCGACGTGTCCAGCAAATACACAGAGCCGGCTGGTGGTTCAAGGAGCTTTGGAGGACAGCTGCAACCATCAGTATAGGTTAATCGATTAGCTGTCAACTATATTAATCGCCAACTGTTTTGATAATCGATTAATCTGTTTGAGTCATTTTTAAAGAAAAAAAAATCCAAATTCTGATTTCAGCTTCTTACATGTGAATGTTTTCTGATTTATTCACCAAACAACTAATCGATTAATCAAGACAATAAATCGACAATGAAAACAATCCATTTGTTGCAGCTCTATTTTGGAGAGGAGGCCCAAAATGAAAAAATGAATATCATTCGATATCGATAATTATCAGGATAAATGTCAGATCATATTTCTTTCCAGTTAGATTTTTGCTCCTGGGTAAAAGTTAATTGTGGTTTTAAACTTTTCTTTCTGCTCAGAACAAACACTTGATGCCAAACAGAGGATCACAAATCTGAGGCAGAACATTCAGAACTATTCTGATAAAATCTGTTTTCAACAAATATAATTTTATTTAAAATTAAGTAAAATGTTGTTTTCAGTCTCTTTTCCTCAACAAAATAAACATCTTAACAAAAACATTAAGTGCTGATTCGTTTGTGAATCAAATGAATTAAATGAAACATTTATTGAACATTTGTTTTATTGTTGTTGAGGATAATTATCATTACTGTTTAGTTGCACAGCCCTATTGGAGAGTGAAATATTCAGCAAATACACAACTGAGGACGAGTCAAGAGGTCAAAGTGTGAAAAGCAGCCGACAGGAAAAGAGAACATGAACAACCAAACCCCCCCCGGCCTTTTATCTGTACATTTAAAAGCCTCTGTGTCCTGATTTAACCTGATTTTCTCTCTTTTATTCTCCTAAAAACTCTTTATAGAGAGCCTGTTTTGATTTAAAAGCTTAACATATAAATCAAATAAATCTATTTACATTTCTTGCTCTGTTTCTTCTCTTGATTTTTATCTCTGTCCTTTACGGCACAAAATACTTTCTGTCTGACTAACCTGATTTAAATCAGGATCATAAATACATCTGACTGCACAAACAAACCCACACCAACTCATATCTTACATTTCCTGATGCTTGTTTCTGTTTGCATGCCCTCTGCATAAAGCAGGCAGTGTCAGGAAACGGTTTACTAAGCAGAAACAAATGCTTTATATATAAATTAGACTTGACACACACACACAGTCTGTGACCTTGCTAAAGCGTGGTTGGCCGAGCTGTTTGTTTTACGCCCCAGGGGATGTGGGGTGCATCGGGGGCCCTCAGTGAGCTGTTTCCCCAGGGAAGGTGCATCGTGCCTGGGTTGCTGGTTCTGTTAGGGTCCCCAGGCCAAAAGTGAAGGTAGGTGTGTGTGTGTTTGCTTATTTTCTCCCTGCTTTTAATGTGAAAGAGTAACGTGACTCGTGTTTATTTAACTTTATGATCTTTTTGCTTTTGTTAGTTTTCACCTCCGGTGCGTCCCTGTCCCAGGTGCACGGCGGGCAGCAGGCTGTCCTCTCTGTTCAGAAGGTGAGGAAGGTGATGGAAGATGGAGGGAAGCTGCAGGACGTTTTTACTGCTGCTCACGTTCCACAGCTTCATCCTGGTCTCCTCTGAAACACAAAACACGGTCGACCAGGTGAGAACACACTGAAAGCAGATGAGACCAGCGAGTTGAATTACACGTGACCAGATAGATCAGGTGAGGTTTGGCTCAGCAGGCGAGGCCACGTTACACCAAACCAGAACAGGTCAGGTTAAACAGCCCCTCCAGGGTTTCGCAACACAACTTTTAACACAAATTCAACAAATCCCCGTGAATTCAGCGCCGCTTCCCCTTAAAACACGTCAGCAAACTAACTTCCTTGATTAGAAGACGCAGCAGACGTGTGTGATACCAACGTTTACCTACAAGAATCTTCTTCTCCAAAGCGGGAACCAGTTCTGCAGAACTTGCAGTATCGTGGTCGAACATAAAGGAAATCGTCTCCTGACGAACGCTTTGAGAGAGAACGTCAGAAACTCACGGAGGACGTCAGAGAGACGCTGAGACACAGGCGGCTGCATCCCGAGGAACGAATCAGATGCTTGAAACATGCAGGGTCAGGTTCAGGTTCAGGGTCAGGGTCAGGGTCAGGTTCAGGGTCAGGGTCAGGCCCGCCAAGTCCTGCAGGGGCTGTTTAATGATTCAACTACAATTCTAAAGGTAAAAATATCAGTTTTCACTTTCATTCCCCCTAATTTCATCACAAAAACGTCACAACTTTCATTTTTCGAAAAGCTGCTCCAAAATCCGGCATTTTAGGCAAAGTCCAGGAGGGACCGTTCAGGGAAACAGGATGTAACATCGTCAGGTTTCAGTTGGCTTTAAAGTGTTGCAGATTTGGGTTGGTTGGGTGTTTTGGACTTGTTTTCTGTGTTCATTCCCCGCCCTTGTGTTCTGGTCTTGTTTTACTGTCTGTGTTCTTTGCTTTGGTAGGTTTTGTCAGCAAGGCACTAAAGTCATCTGTGTTTTATTTTGTGATTTCAGGCCTGGTGTATCATGTGAGCTTTACTTCCTGTTTTCATGTGTCACTGGGCCTTTCTCAGTCTGTCTTCTTTTGTGGCCAAAGTTCTGTCCCAATACACAAGTCTGCATTTTAGCAAGAACGGTAAAAATTCCCGGAAGTGTTCTTGACACGCCCATTTTACCCAGGATGCATCGGTTGGTAACTTTTGTGAACTTGACGGCAGAGATATCCCAGCATTCATTTTGGCATTCGACTGAGGGCTGAAAGAAGCTGAGAGAGAGAGAGAGGCTGACAACACAACGTTTTCTACTGTTTTCATACGTTACTTCATCACTAAATCCACTTCTGAGAAGGTTTGAGGCGAGAAATCAGCTGTGTAGATGTCGAATATCCGCAGTTTTACTAAAAATGATGGCGAATCGAAAATGTGCTCAAACGTTTTCGGAGTTCTGACGCTCCACAACCGTCAGCAGGGGGAGCTAGAGAACCGGCCAGATCAGCTCACAGAGGCCTCAGACACGCAGACCTGCAGCCAACACAGCAGAGTCCAGGAAGTAATTTCATAAAGTTTGAACTTAAAGGGGCATTAAGTAGTTTTTCAGTGAAATTACTTATTGTCATTGCCTTGTTGTCAGTGGGCTCAAAACTCACTTGATGAAGCCCACGCCTGTTTTCTCCGTTGCTTGCATCAGCCACTATTCTGCTTTTAACGTGAGGTCTCCGGGGCGGATTCAGCCCTGTTCGCGCTCCCGAGCCTCTCAGACTACAGCGGCAACACGGCAGCTAACGACATGCGGTCCGCTAACGCCGTAAAACAACCGGCTCACGGCAAAACACAGGATCCAAAACAGCAGTAAAGGTTTATGTGCTGAAGCCAATCAGACCAAACAGGTTCAGATGATGTCGAGTAAGAACAAAGTGAGCATTAGTAAAGCTGCAGAAACACAGAAAGTCACGTTAGCTCGCCAGCTAACACCGAGCAGTTGCTAATGTTATCCGGTGCAAAGTTATATCGCTTTCCACTTTAATTCACCAACTAACGCGACCCACGTTCAGTTTAGGTTTATTGTGGTTTTACCGATACTCAGGTACACAGCTTCTCTACCTCTCAGTCGCTGTAACTAACATGACCCACATAATATACAACCCAGAGGAAGAGCCATCCACTGACACTACAGAAAAGTTACTTACTGCAGTCTAGCTGTTATAAAGTGTGACACAATCTCATTATGATTCAGGAGACGGTGAAAGATACACAGATAGTAAAGATGGTTACTGAAAGCAGCAGGCGAGCTAACGATGTAGCACGTCGGCTAAATGCAGTAAACGTACTGTGATCATGTAACGAGCGTGGATTAGTTCAACCTGCAGCTGATAAAACTATTGCTGTAACGTTGCAGTGGGAGTTTACCTGAGTGTCCAGCATGTTGTGTGAAGCTGGCACTCTGCTTTTTTCTGGGAGGACTGAGCCGATATGCGGCTCGCTGCGCTGAATGACGGTGTTGATCTGCCTCTGAGACGGGAACGCTGAAGTAACAGAGCCTGAACATGTCTGAGTGAAAAGCCACAGCCTGCATGCAGGTGTTTCTGCGTTTATTGCAGGATTTCTGTATGAAAGCGGTTGTGTTTTGGATTATACTCGCTCATGAGTTCAAGCGAGCACGCGTATGAGCACACGCCTGGTTGCAATCTTAGAACCGCGCCGCTAGTGGCCGCTGAAAACTCCATAATGCCCCTTTAAATCAAGAGACTTCTGAATGATGTACATAAAAATCTGGTCTCGTGAAACTAAAAACACAAAACAGAAATAGTGTGAAAGGGGACAGTCTTTGCTTTATTATTATTAATATTATTATTATATTAGACATCACATTGTTGGTGTACAGTAGAGTTGTGGTCACAGTATCTGCTTTTATTTTACATAATTTTATTTAGGTGCAAATATATCTTGGTAAATTCAAACCTACAATAAACCCGATTCAGAGCTTTTTGTTTTGGGGGACGAAGCCCGGCTGTTATAAGCCTCAAATACGCGGAATACTTCTGTTTATAGTACTTTCTGCAGTCAGCTGATGGACACGTTCCACACATGCCCTTAGAGAAATGCAGGCGGCCTCTGTGCTGGGGGTGTTGCGCAAGAACGTTCTCCCCAAGAACACTAGTCCATTCTTTGCGTTCTTGGTTTTGACAAACACCCCCCGTCTCTCTTTGCTTCCTGTGTCGGCTGTCTCTGATTGCTTTAGTGGATTCACCTGTGTCTTGTCAGTTGCTCGCTCCTTCACATTGTTGTTTTCACATGTTCAAGCCTAGTGTTTTCCAAGCCTGTTCTCCAGTGTTTCACGTGCTTTTTTGGACTTACTTTCTGTTGGACTTCTTGGATTATTCACCTGTTGTGTTTTTAGAACTGCTCACATCTCCTGTAAGTTTCACCGTGTTGCAATAAACTCCTCTATCACTAGTTACTTCTCCGTGTCTGCATCTGGGTCCACAGCCTGTGTTCACCAGCGTTCAGCCGGCAGCTGAACGTAACAAAGTTTCTGACATCCGCCAGAAACACGTTTCTAAAAGCATATTTTTATATTAGTTTCTGTTGGAAGTCCCAGTTCACACTCCTGAGCTTATGCATATCAATACCTATAGGCCTCCAGAGTGTATTTCTTTTGATTTCATTAACATAAATCTCAATGTTTTTACTCGTTCTGTTTAACATGATATGAGGTCAGAGGTTAATGTAGTGTATCACAGAGTGACACTGAACTTCTGTGTGTGTGTCAGAAGAACAAAGTTTGGGAATAAAAAAGGTCTAGTGTTGTTGAGCAAGTGATTTTGAGCAAGTATCAGTTATTATTTAACTATAATTCTAAAGCTTAAAAAATATCACATTTACCTTTGGAGGTTTCACTCATTCCCACAATTTCAATGCAAAAAAATATCTAAGAACATCGTAACTTTCATCGCTATTTTTTAGAAAAGCTGCCGCAACAATCGCAAAAAAAGGCCCCCAAAATCCTGGCGGGTCAGATTAAAGCAGACTGACTGCAGCAGGTGATATGAAGTTGGACCAGGTGAGTCCCGGTTGAACAGGAAACACTGACCGGAGAGGCTGCTCCAGGTGCGGTTGATGTCTCTCAGCGCCTGTTTCTCGGCGATGGCCCTCTTGATCTCCTCCAGGACCAGATTCAGCTCTTTGGAGCGCCGCAGGTTCTCCTGCTCAGCCGAGTGGAGGCGCTCCCTCAACGCCAGGAACTCCCTCTGGTAGATATCCACAACATCTCCTGCAGAAGAGGAGACGAGGTTATTAACGGGTTTCTCTCCTCTGGTGTTTGGAGGCGGATTTACAAACACATTGTCTGGTTTCAAGAGACACAAAAACCAAAACTTATGTTTAAGCATTTGTAATAAACTGAGGCCTCTGACCTCAATTGTTTCAATTGATTACTTCATCATTATTATATACACTGAACAAAATTATGAAGGCAACCCTTTTGTTTTTGCCCCCATTCATCATGAGCTGAACTCAAAGATCTAAGACTTTCTCTCTGTACACAAAAGGCCTATTTCTCTCAAATATTCTTCACAAATCTGTCAGTGTCAGTGAGCACTTCTCCTTTGCCGAGAGAATCCATCCACCTCACAAGTGTGGCATATCAAGATGCTGATCAGACAGCATGGGGATTGCACAGGTGTGCCTTAGGTTGGCCACAATAAAAGACCCCAGGCTGACCACAATAAAAGGCCTTAGGTTGGCCACAATAAAAGGCTACAAATTTTGCACATTTTAAAGTTAAATGCATTAATTTGGTGCAAAATTAAGAGGCTATGTATGAAGAACTTTGCACTCTTGTAAACAATGTCATGTTCTAGTAAACTATTTAATCATAAACCTATTGTAGAGCAAGAAATGGTGATGAAACAGCAACAAAAGTCAACAAATTTATTTAATGTTTTTCCAGCAATCCTAAATCAAAGAATAGAAGATAAGTGATATACCTAACATTTACTGTTGTTGGTTTTTTTTTAACTTTAAATGGACACATGTAATATGTTTTATACTTTCTGTGAATATAATCCAATTAATCTTATTTCCATCCTGTACAGACGCCTTATTTTTAAGAGAGATCGTTACTATCGCGCTACAGTGCACAGTCTATCTGTTTTAGTTCTATGGCTCATACGCACAGTTGACAGCTGCTCTGTCAACATCGCAAGTCAGCTGCCTCGCTGCCTGCGTCCTCCACTGTCTACAATTCAGCACTGTAACTGTTGGGCATCATAAAAGTTCTCCGTGTCCTCTGGCTGCTCTGCCCCAACTCTCTGGGATTTATTTGCTGATGAACACGGCGTGAACGGGACTGAACACAGAGACCAACAGGGAATATTGTACCGAGGTGATTTACAGAGTTTGTTGATGGACAGTACATTTACTTTTTGCTAAACCCCTAACTGTATCTGTCTGTATCTGTAGCTAGATAACTTAGCTTGGTTAGCAATGCTGCTAGCTGTCCTTTATTAGCCGAGTTAGCCCCGGCAAGAAAACGACCTTGGTCCTGTAGTCCCTGTGGTCAAAATTGGCCTCTGTCGGTCTCGGAGGCTGTGTTCGGTCCAGGTCCAGCTGCAGTATTTACTCACTGAGAGCTGAACCAGTCCGCACAGTCTACATGACAGCGTGGGGCGGGGGGGCGTAACATGAAGACTTCACAGCCTCGTGTGCACGTGTGCACTCCAAATGTAGGTGCGGCTCCTTCTCACAGAGGAGAGACAGAAACACTCAAAGCGGTTCTTTTCTAGTCAGCCACAGATGGAGTGAATGTGCTCGGAGACAGTTCAGCAGAACAGCATCTGCAAACGGCGACACTTGAAAATTCGTCCACGCTGCCGACATGCCAACGGAATTGTTGGGTAAAAATTATTCAGTCTTTTGACTTATTAGGCCAATTAATTTCAGTGGCCGAACATCCCTGGTGCTCGCAATTTTGAGTACAGCGTTTATATTACTCAGCGCCTTCCACTGGCTCCCCGGGGCCTCCATAATCAGATTCAAGTCCCTAATGCTGCATACAGAGTCACTGCTGGGTCTGCACCATCTACCTAAACTCCACAATCCAAGTTTACATTGCTTCTGGGCCACTGCGCTCCTCCAACGAACGCCGCCTGGCTCTGCCATCCCTTCACACAAAGCGACCTCAGTCCCTGTTCTCACCTGTGACCCCACGATGGTGGAACGAGCTGCCGCACGCCATCAGAGCAGTGGCGTCCCTCTCTGGCTCCAAGAAGCTCGTGACAACTTTGCAGAGAACACTTCCTCTGATAACATCTTCTTCTTCTGTCCCCTTACAAAACTCTTGTATCGATTGCACTTTTTTGTTAACTCTTACTTGTTTCCCTTGGTATTAACCCCATCGATGCGATATGCGCAGAGATTAGCCAGAGATTGGGACTTGAGTTTTAGACTCGGATCCGACTTAAGTCGCACACACAGTGACTTCAGACTCAACTCGGACTCGAAGTGCGGGACTCGTAAACAATGTTTACTTTAGGAAGCGTCTGATGAGCGTGCTGTTATTCCCCT
>NC_060168.1:34321485-34322464 GCF_021292245.1 Micropterus dolomieu | reverse complement strand
CCCCCCCCCCCCCCCCCCCCCCGCGTTACCTATAACCTGCCTACATAACACGCAGTATCAGCTGCGCACGACCACACGTGAGAGAGGACAACAAACAGCGACAGCTGCTGAGCCGTTCATCATAAACTTTGGCTTTAAAACTTCATACAGCGAGGCCCAAACAAAGAAGCGCTGAACGCAAAATAGGTTAGTAACCTGAGGTTACTGAACATGTTTAGTTCAGCACTGGCCATCTAACGTTAGCTTGCGTCTTGCTTTAGCTACGACCTACGGGAGGTTAACTCCGACTGTCGTGCGTTACAAAAAGATGAATGAGCGTTTGTTTACTTGCCAAACTTGTGGTGGTCCATAAACATAATCATTTACATCCCACTGGCTGCCATCAGGTTACAGGTTTATCGTTGGTTATCACTGACTTGGACTCTAGCTCAGAGACTTGAGACTTGACTTGGACTCTAGCTCAGAGACTTGAGACTTGACTTGGACTCTAGCTCAGAGACTTGACTTGGACTCTAGCTCAGAGACTTGACTTGGACTCTAGCTCAGAGACTTGACTTGGACTCTAGCTCAGAGACTTGAGACTTGACTTGGACTCTAGCTCAGAGACTTGACTTGGACTCTAGCTCAGTGACTTGACTTGGAATCTAGCTCAGAGACTTGACTTGGACTCTAGCTCAGAGACTTGAGACTTGACTTGGACTCTAGCTCAGAGACTTGACTTGGAATCTAGCTCAGAGACTTGACTTGGACTCTAGCTCAGAGACTTTAGACTTGACTTGGACTCTAGCTCAGTGACTTGACTTGGACTCTAGCTCAGTGACTTGAGACTTGACTTGGACTCTAGTTCAGAGACTTGAGACTTGACTTGGACTCTAGCTCAGAGACTTGAGACTTGACTTGGACTCTAGCTCAGTGACTTGACTTGGACTCTAGCTCAGTGACTTGAGACTTGACTTGGACTCTAGCTCAGAGACTTGAC
>NC_060168.1:34319618-34321385 GCF_021292245.1 Micropterus dolomieu | reverse complement strand
ACTCTAGCTCAGAGACTTGACTTGGACTCTAGCGCAGAGGCTTGAGACGTGACTTGGACTCTAGCTCACTTGAGACTTGACTTGGACTCTAGCTCAGTGACTTGACTTGGACTCTAGCTGAGTGACTTGAGACTTGACTTGGACTCTAGTTCAGAGACTTGAGACTTGACTTGGACTCTAGCTCAGAGACTTGAGACTTGACTTGGACTCTAGCTCAGTGACTTGACTTGGACTCTAGCTCAGTGACTTGAGACTTGACTTGGACTCTAGCTCAGAGACTTGACTTGGACTCTAGCTCAGAGACTTGAGACTTGACTTTGACTCTAGCTCAAAGGCTTTACTTGGAATCTAGCTCAGAGACTTGACTTGGAATCTAGCTCAGAGACTTCAGACTTGACTTGGACTCTAGCTCAGAGACTTGAGACTTGACTTGGACTCTAGCTCAGAGACTTGACTTGGACTCTAGCTCAGAGACTTGACTTGGAATCTAGCTCAGAGACTTGACTTGGACTCTAGCTCAGAGACTTGAGACTTGACTTGGACTCTAGCACAGAGACTTGACTTGGACTCTAGCTCAGAGACTTGACTTGGACTCTAGCTCAGAGACTTGAGACTTGACTTGGACTCTAGCTCAGTGACTTGACTTGGACTCTAGCTCAGAGACTTGAGACTTGACTTGGACTCTAGCTCAGTGACTTGACTTGGACTCCAGCTCAGTGACTTGACTTGGACTCTAGCTGAGTGACTTGAGACTTGACTTGGACTCTAGCTCAGTGACTTGAGACTTGACTTGGACTCTAGCTCAGAGACTTGAGACTTGACTTGGACTCTAGCTCAGTGACTTGACTTGGACTCTAGCTGAGTGACTTGAGACTTGACTTGGACTCTAGTTCAGAGACTTGAGACTTGACTTGGACTCTAGCTCAGTGACTTGACTTGGACTCTAGCTCAGTGACTTGAGACTTGACTTGGACTCTAGCTCAGTGACGTGAGACTTGACTTGGACTCTAGCTGAGTGACTTGAGACTTGACTTGGACTCTAGTTCAGAGACTTGAGACTTGACTTGGACTCTAGCTCAGAGACTTGACTTGGACTCTAGCTCAGAGACTTGAGACTTGACTTGGACTCTAGCTCAGTGACATGACTTGGACTCTAGCTCAGTGACGTGAGACTTGACTTGGACTCTAGCTCAGTGACTTGACTTGGACTCTAGCTCAGTGACTTGACTTGGACTCTAGCTCAGTGACTTGACTTGGACTCTAGCTCAGTGACTTGACTTGGACTCTAGCTCAGAGACTTGACTTGGACTCTAGCTCAGAGACTTGACTTGGACTCTAGCTCAGTGACTTGACTTGGACTCTAGCTCAGTGACTTGACTTGGACTCTAGCTCAGTGACTTGAGACTTGACTTGGACTCTAGCTGAGTGACTAAAAACCAAATTGTTTGAGACCCGTCTGTTACGCCACAGTCATTAAAGAACATGTGTTTGCATCGTCAGCGTGTCTTTATTAAAGGTGTGATCGGTGCTCTGATTCACTTAAGCGTCAAAATCTGTTTCCATTTCACAAAACTGAATACTGGAGATTTCTGACTGATTAATGCGTAGGAAGAGGAGACAGATGTTAAATGCCGCTGGACATTTAATCACCACATGTCAACTCATTTAATTTCATTGATTTATCATTCCATATTTTTACACTGAGAGAAAAAGATTTAGATTCAGACTACAGGCAGAGAGAGAGAGAGAGAGAGAGAGAGAGAGCAC
>NC_060168.1:34308414-34313414 GCF_021292245.1 Micropterus dolomieu | reverse complement strand
TAAATGGTGACGACACAACAAATACAAAAAAATATTTTTTCAATAACCCAAAATCAAAGAAAAAAGTTATTTCCCAACATTTTAGAGTTTTTTATACTTTTAATGGAAACAGGCAGTGGTAGACGAAGTATTCAGATCAGTAAAGTACTAATCCGTCACTGTAAAAATACTCTGTCGCAAGTAAAAGTGCTACATTGAAAATGTTGTACAAGTACTCAATGTACTGTGACTGTAATACTATTATATATTAGACGATTATTATTACTTTTGTAATTAATTAATTTAATAAAGCAGGATTTTACTGCTGTAGCTGTTTGAAGTTGAACTATTTTCTGTCAGCCTGCAGCTGATGATTCTTTTCTTTCTGGATCAGTCAGCTGATTATTTTCTCCATTAATTGATTGTAACCCTTCTGTAAATAGTGAGAAATGTTGTCCCAGTTCCTCAGAGCCCAAAGAGACTCCAGTCAGTCCAAACCTCAAACTGATCAAAATGCACTGTACCAGATTAGAGCTTCTCAGCTGTAGGGTTAGACTCCCTTGTGTTGCTGCAACGTAGGAAACGGGAGCGTTTCCTACGGACGCTGAAGGGTACCTTTAGCGTAAAATCCTTACGCTTTGTCACGCTGTCTGAAAGCGTCAGTTATGACGCTTTGAGATGAGAATGTGTTGGCTGTCGATCTTTAAAATGAATGAAAACAGTGAGCCGAGCTGCGGGAAACATCTGGACGACACTGGATCACAGCGCCTGCCATTAACCAGATGTTCACAAACATCAAAACTGCTGAATGAAGACAGAAAGCGCGACAGCCCGTCCTCACCAGGAAACGACAGCATTGGTCGATAGTTGAAGAGCTTCAAACGACCAAATTCTACGTTATGAGCGAGCTCTTGTGGCCGTGTGCGGCATGTAAAACTTCACCAGGTGTAGGATATAAATCACCAGAAAATTCCTAGTCTGGTGTTGGGCAGGGTGGATGGCCAGGTAAGTAGGCGACTTTCACTCAGGAGACACGGCGGTCAGTTCTTGTGTGGTTTTTGTAGTGTTATTAGCGCTAGCATAATTTTTGGTTATTTCTCGTGTTTTGTTTGCGTGTTTATTTGTAGCGTGCAAACCTACAGCCTCCAGGCCGATGTGCTGGCAGCCAGGCTTAACCTCCCTGTGTTGCTGCGGCCTGTGGGGAACTGAAAACACCCAGATGTGTCGTTTGAGACTATCGCCGCGTTCTATCGTTTCTATATGAGGGCGTGAAGATCACCGACAGCTGGTTGTGTCCCACGTGAGGCTAAAGAGGACAACATGAAGCGAACTTCAGAGGCGTGTGACGCTACAATAAGTCAATGTCAAGATAAAGAGCGGATGCGAACACACAGGTGGCACAAATTGATTACCAAGGTCCTTTGGTGTGTGTTGAAAATATATGTGCTTATATTTGAGTTCCTTGTATGTTTTGTTGTTTCAGCAAATGTTGATTCAGTTTTTATATTTCCTGTCCCCTGTCAGGCTATGTGGTCGAGTATCAAGAACCGTTTCCAGTCCATCAAAGTGTCTCTGATCTGCCAGCAGCTGCTACGCCGACCTGACGTCACCTCGTGTGTTACGTCAACAAAGCCTGAAGAAGAGAGTCCTTCTGGTTCCGGTCCTGGACCGTGGCGGATCAAACGCTCCAAACTTTGGCTCAGCTTCACTAAAAACCTGCAGCAGCTGCAGGAAGGAGGTTTGGTGCGAGGGAGGAAGCAGCTCCAACGTGACGAAGCGTTTCCTTCAACACGGCGTGAATCTGAAGGAACGCAGATCCAGCTAACGCTAACAGGAGCAACGTCTCAGGTCCAAAACACAGGCGAGCCGACGTTCACCTTTTATACTGAAGGGAAACCAACGATGGCTCCAGATGAGACGAGTCCCAGAGACGCCGCTCTAGGACAGAGACTCCTCTCACTTTAGCCAGGAGGGGGATGAAGGTCACCGAGCGCTGACAGGATCTGTGCTGAAATAATAAAACTGCAGTGCTTTCCAATGCCTTGGTGATTCAGTGAGTTGTGCTATCAGATACGGGTGTTTTAGCCTATATTTCTTTGACATTGTGAAAGACATTGTAAACAGTAGCTGAATTAGCCGTTAGCAGCTCCTGTTAGCGGTGGACAGCTCTCCCACTGGATAACTGTGAAGCTGAAGAAACCCTAAAAACATGAAGATTCTCAGTTCCTGCAGGAAGAAGGAGCGTCTTTTTTTCTAGGATTTCTAAGCAGATTTTTTACAGTAACATTAATCCTCATGGAGATAATGATTTCCTTGGAAGCCCCCCCCCCCGGGACACCCAGCCTCCTTGAGAACTTGTGTTTCAAAAACAGGCTCTCTGCAGGATTACGTCCTCGGCTCCAATAATTAATAAAAGACAATAACATTAGTGAGAGGAAAGTAGAGCCATCACGTGGGGTCAGAGGTCACCTGTTAGATCAATGGCTGAATGTAGATGATAAACAGCAGTAATACGCTGTAATCCCACGCTGTAATACCACAACACACACACACACGTCTGAAAACACAGAGCAGAGTGGAGAGGGCGGTCAGGTTGAGTCATCATGTGGTGTGTGCATTACTACAGGATGACTCACAGATAATGGTCTTCTGGTTTTTCAGTTCAACAGGAAGGAGAAGGTTGTGTGTGTGTGTGGGGGGGGGGTTAATGAGTCCTGATGGTTCTCACTGATCAATAAACGTCTCACAGTTCTTAATCATTAGTCTGATATTGATTGATTGACAGATTCTGGTGGAGGTTGTTGAGAGCGGAGAATGCTTAGTTGTTAATCTTTGTTGTTGTTTTATATTTTATTTTTATATTGTCGATTTATCTATTTATGTACACAATATTCTCTCACGTTGCGACACGTCTGCACAACACAAACCGGAGTAATGCACATGTAAATATCTGCCACGTTGTTCTTTCTCTGCAAATAGTTGTATTATTTATTTTCTCTATTCTTTTTATTGTTCTTATATAACCTGCATCTGTTTATTCCATATTTATATATTTCTAAATTTATTTATGTCAGCTGTATGTTTGTCTGCGTGTAGCACCTTTTATTTCTGTAATGTGGTATCACTACTTTACTCAAAGGATTCATTTGGTATTTTTGTGACATGGACCTTATTTCTTAAGTGTTTAAAATTGGTCCAGTATTGAGCGAGAGCTCTGCAAGCAGGGCTGCAACGTAATCCTTGTGTCAAAGTACGACCACTGAAGTGCTTGTTTTTGCCACTGACAGGCTCAGATTGTTATTACAAGTGTAAAGACAGCATTATGGAAAGGATCCCTACAGAGAGAGACCTTTTAGAAAGAGTAAGATTATTTTTAATTAACCAGAAACAGTCACTATCGCTTTTGTCAAAGCCACCAGACTCCTTTGACAAAAACAGTAATTTTACCTCTCACAGCTGCCTCGATCGGTTAGTTTGTGTTATTGTGTGACTTTGCTGTTTTAACCCTTCAAAACACCAAATGCACACAAGAACACAAACAAACAGAAACAACAAAGTCACAGAATAACACAAAACTTACCCACAGGGGCAGCGGTAGACCAGAGAGGTAAAATTATGATTTTTGTCAAGGGAGTCCGGTGGCATTGACAAGAGCGACATAGTCAGAAAAGATCTAAGTCATTTAAAAAAGCTCTGTCTCTGAAGGGACCCTAAATGTTGTCAGACACTAGTAACAACAATCCGAGCCTGTCGGCGGCAAAAACAAATGCTTTCGCGGGCGTCCTTTGACGGGTGGAATGATTACATTGCAGCCCTCATTCGCTGCTGCAGACTGCAGTGCCCTCGCTCAATACTGGACCAGTTTCAAAAAAGGTTGTTCCTATTAGTCACAGAGACACAAACGCGTGGTGAAAGAGGGTCCAGGTTGAAAGCTACCCTTTAAAGACGTGATTTAAATACTTGTTCCACCTCTGCAGAGGAGGTTCAGACTGTCCGGTCGGAGAGATTAGAAGACTTCTGTGTGTCTTCAGAGTCTTCAGACACACTTGCTCTCGGTCTGGAATAAGTCAAGAAAGCTAAGAGGAGCCGTGCACGCCCCTCTTTATGACCTTGTCCTTGAGGAGGCTGGTGGTCTTAAATGTTGTGGTTTATACATTTATTTAAGATGGATGGATAAAAAGGAACAGTCTCCTAATCCAACAAGAGAATCTGCAGAGAACTCATATAACGATGATAACAGATACTCGTGCTGTTACTTTTGGCTGAAACAAGTGCTTGCATGAGTTTATGTGGCGGCTATGATGGAGAGCCGGCGGGGTTTTTTAGGAAGTGTTGAACACAAACTCTGAACACAAGTGACCTTGAAATAAATTGTTTTTAACTGTATTAATTGATAAATCAGTTACAGTTAAGCTCTTCAAACAATGACATTTATTTTCCAGCCTGCATCTCATCGTCTGCAGACACGGAGACAACAGCAGCTCACTGACCAAGTACACTGTCCACGTGTGTGTGCGTGTAGTTGTTTGTGTGCATGTGTGTAGTTGTTTGTGTGCATGTGTGTAGTTGTTTGTGTGCACGTGTGTAGTTGTTTGTGTACATGTGTGTAGTTGTTTGTGTGCACGTGTGTGTGTGTGCGTGTAGTTGTTTGTGTGCATGTGTGTAGTTGTTTGTGTGCATGTGTGTAGTTGTTTGTGTGCACGTGTGTAGTTGTTTGTGTACATGTGTGTAGTTGTTTGTGTGCACGTGTGTGTGCGTGTGTGTAGTTGTTTGTGTGCATGTGTGTAGTTGTTTGTGTGCATGTGTGTAGTTGTTTGTGTGCACGTGTGTGTGCGTGTGTGTAGTTGTTTGTGTGCATGTGTGTAGTTGTTTGTGTGCACGTGTGTAGTTGTTTGTGTGCACGTGTGTAGTTGTTTGTGTGCACGTGTGTAGTTGTTTGTGTAGTTGTTTGTGTGCACGTGTGTAGTTGTTTGTGTACATGTGTGTAGTTGTTTGTGTGCACGTGTGTGTGCGTGTGTGTA
>NC_060168.1:34308164-34308314 GCF_021292245.1 Micropterus dolomieu | reverse complement strand
GACTGTTAGGGCCAGATTGTCTTAGCTACGGTGGGGGACAATCACAGTGAAATGAGTGTAATTAAGTCGCCAGTTGCGGCGCACTTCTTCGGGAATTAATATTTACCATCCGTGTGTGTGTGTGTATGTGTGTAGTTGTTTGTGTGCACA
>NC_060168.1:34291828-34308144 GCF_021292245.1 Micropterus dolomieu | reverse complement strand
GTGTGTAGTTGTTTGTGTGCACTTCTGTGTGCGTGTGTGTAGTTGTTTTTGTGCATGTGTGTAGTTGTTTGTGTGCACGTGTGTAGTTGTTTGTGTACATGTGTGTAGTTGTTTGTGTGCACGTGTGTGTGCGTGTGTGTAGTTGTTTGTGTGCACGTGTGTAGTTGTTTGTGTACATGTGTGTAGTTGTTTGTGTGCACGTGTGTGTGCGTGTGTGTAGTTGTTTGTGTACATGTGTGTAGTTGTTTGTGTGCACGTGTGTGTGTGTGCGTGTAGTTGTTTGTGTGCACTTCTGTGTGCGTGTGTGTAGTTGTTTTTGTGCATGTGTGTAGTTGTTTGTGTGCACTTGTGTAGTTGTTTGTGTGCACGTGTGTAGTTGTTTGTGTGCACGTGTGTAGTTGTTTGTGTACATGTGTGTAGTTGTTTGTGTGCACGTGTGTGTACGTGTGTGTAGTTGTTTGTGTGCATGTGTGTAGTTGTTTGTGTGCACACGTGTAGTTGTTTGTGTGCACGTGTGTAGTTGTTTGTGTGCACTTGTGTAGTTGTTTGTGTGCACGTGTGTGTGTGTAGTATTAGCTTGTGTCGGCTTCATGTTTGTCTTCATGCTCACAGAAACTGGAAGATCCTTTTCACATGGCTGGGCTTCATGGACAGATTGGTCTGGCACTTTCTAATGAAGTCCCTAACGAGGTCTCTAACGAGGGGTCTCCCAGCTCTCTGCCCCCTCCACCCACCCCACAAGACCCCGTCTCACCACCGGCAGATGGTGTTTAATCAGAGAGAAACTCGCGGAGGGAGAGATAAATGAATGAACAAGTCGTGTTCAGCTTCTGTCACTGACACAAGATGAGCGGTTACTGCAGAACGTCTTACAGGAGCTACACAACGTTAACGTGACATTTTTTTTCTATCTACTGACTATTGTGAATTATTCTCTTCAGATGGTTGTTTTCCCTACAGCCTTTTACACTGTCACGGTGAAGATCCTTTTGAAGAAGAGTACTTTAGATGCTACAGTACTCAATAACTACAGACTGGTGTCCAATCTGCCATTCCAAAGAAAAATTTTAGAGAAAGTTGTTTTTAATCTGCTGAACGATTTTATTAACTCCCACAACATTTATGATAAATACCAGTCTGGTTTTCGAACCAGTCACAGTACTGAGACAGCATTAGTTAAAATTGTTAATGATCTTAGATGGAACATGGATATGAAGAAACCATCAATATTAATGCTACTTGATCCAAGTGCAGCTTTTGATACAGTAGATCTCTCAATTCCTTTAAGCTGACTGCACAATCTGATTGGCCTCTCAATTCAGTTCTCAATTGGTTCCGATCATATCTTACTGATAGAGAATTTTTTATGAGTATTGATGAATCTCTATCCAGAAGACATAAAATGAATTGTGGTGTTCCACAGGGCTCAATTTTAGGCCCATTGGTTCTGCATCCCAAAGTGAGAAACTCAAAATGAAACTGCGAATGCTGGCACTAGACCCCTGTGATAAGGTGAAAAACCTGGGAGTTATCTTAGACTCAGACCTCAGTTTTGAGTCACATATTAGAAATATTACTAAGACAGCTTTTTATCATCTCAACAACATTGCTAGAGTACGCCTTTTTCTCTCTCAAGCAAATACAGAGATTGATTACTGTAACACTCTTTCTGGTCTTCCAAAAAATAAAACTGCTTCAAAACGCTGCTGCACGTCTTTTGACTAAGACCTGAGAGTGAACACACATCACACCTATCCTAAAGTAAGATCCTTTTACAAGTTTATCAGTCACTTAATGGTATTGGTCCACAATACTTATCAGATTTGCTGTTACCTTATGAACCTTATGACCCTAATATGAACCTACTAGAACCCTCAGGTCCTCTGGCAGTGGCTTTTTAATTATTCCTAAAGCCTCAACTAAAACTCATGGTGAGGCGTCCTTTTAATATTATGGTGAGCTGATGAGCTGAGGGCAGCAGGAAATCTGGACATGTTTAGAGGCAAACTAAAGACAAACCAATTTAACCACTCTTTTAACTGAGCTGTGTTTTATTTACTCTACTTTTACTACTGACGGGCTGCCTCTCTAGTGCTTCTTTTTCTGGAGTCCTAGCGTTTTAGTGTTTCGGGGGCAGCGTGGATCTTCTATTTTTCCCAGGTGCTTGTTTGTGGTTGGAGGGTTGGGCTATTGGACGTTATATGGGGTGGTACTATTACATCATTGTTGTTTTTAAACTATTGTTTTTAAATGGCTCTGTAGTGTGAAGCACTTTGTGTTTCAAGTATTTGTATGAAAAGTGCTATATAAATAAAGATTGATTGATTGATTAGCAGCTATTCCAGCCGCAACGACTCCGGGTATCAAATAAAAGAAGCAGGTTTGGAACAGAAATGTGAAAAAACAGGCTGACCATGCAACAGAGTCTGAAAGACGTGTGACAGGAAAGCGGAGCTCTGTGTTTGACTGTGTGTTCATTTGAGAAAGACAAGGGAAGGAAATCAAGCCGCTGAGTCAACTAACAACAAAGGCACGGTTGCCCGACTCCGAGCGGCAGCATGCAGGTTCATTATCAGCAGCCACAAAACACGAATTCAGCAAAAAGAAATATGATAACTGTGTAAGTGTAGTACTAAAACACAGAGACGCTTCAAAGGTTTCAACGTCACAAACAGTACAAAGACTGAAGAAAAACAATGAAAAGAAAGAGGAGAATAATCCGGATCATTACTGCAGATCTGACAGGCCAAACAGCTAAAAAATATCACAAAATAATTGGAAATAAATTATTGATGGTGAACACTTCAAAGGTAAAACAGAAAATGTAACGTGATTGTTTTTATCTGCAAAACTCTTTTATCTATCAGAAAGGTGACAGGCAACACTTTTTTAAAAACTGGATTTTTTAAATTTTCAAGCAACAAAAATGTTCCTGATCAGCTCATTAAATGTTAATATCTTTTTCTATTACACCAAAAAATCTTGGGGGGAACAAAACAGAAGGAGGTAGAGGGCGTTACCTGGGACCCCAGAGCGTGAAGGACGTTTTATTTTAAGAGATTTTATAGAACAAATGAAATCAGCACGCCGACATTATTAAACCGATGTGAGTTGATTGTTGAAAAACCAGCCTGGTAACACCACCTGAATAAAACGCCGATTTCTTGAGCATATTTTTGTCTGTACTGACTTCTATTGGCGTGCTATTTTACTGTGACAGGGAGAACCCCAGTGTTGGGCAGTAACTGTTACTGTAATATCATTACAGTAGTGTAACTAATTACTTTCCTAAAACAGTAATATTATTACAGTTACTAATCCACGCTGCGTTACTGAACGCACCATCCTTCACGTGAATACGCGACCGCGCTGCAGCTCAGCGGCACCGAATTATATGTTGTTCAAGTTAGCCAAAAAGCTACATGAGGAACAGAGAACGAGGAAGAGAGGCGTTCTGTCCACAGCTGGAAGTAACTTACTGCTATTGTTGTGTCTAAGATGCAAAAAACATGGTCGTCCGTTGTAAACTCTGTGCGACCAGCAATTCTGCATTTAATTCACTGAAGCGTCTGCTGAAGCAGCTGCTGTCACTGATGCTCGGACTCGTCGGGAGAGAGCGGCGTTAACGTAACGTTTTGTAGAAGTACTGAATACTGCTCTTATAAAGACATGTGCAGTAGTAGTTCAAAAGTCGGGATTTACTTGCTTTATTTTTTTATTTCAGCCGGTGACGTAAAGAAACGTTATATGTCTTGTAAAAACACACTCGTTGCTGCTGTTTTGAATATAGACACTGCTGTGTTCGGGGAGGGAGGGGGGTGGTAGTGAAAGTAATAGGAACCTAACTAGTTACTTTTATCATATATCAATAAGTAATACTATTACTTTTTTAGGGAGTAACTAGTAACAAGTTCTGAGTAACTTGCCCCACACTGGAGAAGGCCAGCTGTAGGATATAAATAATCAGACAAGTCAGAGTACGGAGATGGTCGGAGTGGATGAGCAACCAATAAACTGGACTTTCACTCAGGAGATCGAGCTTACGTAATTTAAACCAAACCACCTTCTTCTCCTAAACCTTAACAAGTGGTTTTGTTGCCTAAACCTAACCACAGTACCGCTGTTTCACAATGTTTACCACGTGTTAAAGGTCCGATACGCCTGTCGCTGGACTTGCTAACGGTCTTAAGCTGATGACACAGGGATCAACTTTTAGAGCAATGTTGCCGTCAATAATGAGTGAAGATTACTTCCTTCCCCCGCCACTCCCGCCCCGCCGCTGTCCGTTCAAAACATAGTCGGACTCAATAAGTTGCCCAGCTTTAAATGTTGTATTGGGACACTTGATAATCGACCTATTTTGTTGTGTTGAGCTTAACCTGAATCCATCACTGCAACCCCTATCTATCCTGACTTTATAAGACAGGGATGTTACGATGCAGGGAGTGAAAGTAATAAAATTGCTGCACACGTCAACCTGCAACTGCAAGTAGTCAAAGTAGTCTTAGTACCACCGACCCTCAGAGTGCTCCGCTCTTCTCCTCTATGGGGCCAAAATATCATCTCGTATAGCTGCAAACACACAAACAGGGCCTGACAGTCGAGGAGAAATATGAGCAGATGTTTGGAGTTGTGTCTTTATATTCGTGTCAACAGTAAGACGTCCTTTGCTTAGTTCGTGTCCCGTTCATTTCAAACTGAGAGCAGATCAGTGTCACCCTGTTGCTGGTTGCTCTCTCCCGTCCACACAGAAGTTTATGGTTTTATAATCCATCACAGCCACTTTCATTTTGTGAATCTGAACTTGAATTCAAAATAGAGCTGAGAGAGTTGAAATCCCCAGAGTCTGACGACGTCAGTGTGACTTTCTGCCTCTTTGTGCTTCATCAGCAGATGTGTTGGAATAAAATGTCATCCTCTGACTTACAGACTATTATAAACTATCTGTGTGGTGTTTTGTTGGTGCAGTCCTGTTCTGACTGATCTTTTCAACTTGTCACTTGCGAGGTGCACTGTTCCAGTTAGCTTTAAAAGATCAATCATAATTCCAGTGCCAAAGAAGACACCTGTGACAAGTCTGAACGACTATCGGCCAGTGGCCCTCACATCTGTCCTGATGAAAACCTTTGAGCGGTTGGTGTTGGACTTTATTAAAGATCAAATCCCTGTGTCCGAAGACGCCATTTCTTTTGCATTGAACTCTGTCTACAAGCATCTAGATGTGCATAAATCATATGCTAGAATGCTATTTATAGACTACAGTTCGGCTTTTAATTCAATGGTCCCAACAAAGCTCTCTCATAAATTGAAATGTCTTGGACTCGATGATGCCATTTGTAAATGGATTCTTAATTTTCTTACTTGTCGACCACAAAGGGTCAAAATTAATGGTTGTATTTCAGATGAGTTGTATGTTAGCATTGGTTCACCGCAGGGGTGTATCTTGAGCCCCCTATTGTTCACATTGTATACTCATGACCTTGAAGCATCCAATGCTAATAATGTGATAATCAAATATGCCGATGACACAACTATCATTGGGCTGATTAGTTCAAACGATGAATCTCATTATCGCGAGGAGGTGGAGAATGTTGTTCAGTGGAGCAAGGAAAATAACTTGCTTTTGAACACTTCAAAAACATGTGAACTTGTTATTGATTTTTGTCACAATAGGAATCAAGTCTTACTATCCATGACTCCGATGTGCAGATTACTGAGAAATGTGAATTTTTGGGTGTGACTCTTTCGCATGATTTGAACTGGAGCTCTAACACAACTAGCTAAGAAAGCGAGACAGCGCCTCTTCTTTTTACGTAGGCTTCGAGAGTTCACTCAAAATACTAAGATTCTTTTGAACTTTTATTATTGTGTAATTGAGAGTGTCCTAACTAGATGTATTACTGTATGGTTTGGTAATCTCACCTTTAAAGAGAAGAAGGCTTTGAACAAAGTGGTTCGCTCAGCCAGCAGGATCATTGGCTGTACTTTGCCGCTCCTGGAGGATACATATAAAGCTAGACTTTTTGAATCGAGCTTTAAAACTTGCTAATGATGCTTTAGGCCATCCCGCAGGGGCCTTCTTTGAGATGCTTCCCTCAGGGAGAAGATATCGTTCTGTCAAATCTTCTACCGATCGCCATTTCAACAGTTTTTTTCCCCAAGCTGTGATCACTTTAAATTAGGCACTTTAGATCTTATGGATGGATTTTATTGAAGAGTGTTTTATTACTGAGTTTTTTGTAGCAATTGCTTGTCTGTTTTATGTTATGTCTTTTATGTTTTTTTATGTGGTGACATTGCACTTTGAGCTTCTTGCATATTGTTTTCCAATGTGGTTTTATACTGCAAATGGCTAATAAAGTGAATCTGAATCTGATCAGAGTAGAGTTTTGTTGTGGCTGGTCAGCAGCTTCTGAACCGATTTTCTATAATATTTCTGAACATCTGGATGAACTCAGGAACAAAGAGACAAACAGCTGGAGTGTGTGTGAGATCATAAACAGGTGATTTTAGTCTGGCGGCGGCAAAGGAAGTCATTTATCCCGTCCACACACACACACACACACACACCGAGGCAGACAGGTAAGTGTGAACACACTTGGCAAGTCAAGGCGGGAGCTTCAGAGTAATGACATCATCCCCCTTTCAGCATCAGCGTAAGTGTTTAAGAGAGTAACTAGATCATCGTGGTCGCAGGAAATCCTCATAGTTCTGCTCAACAGTTTAACTAATGCCCTCCAACACACAGTCAATAAAACTGGTGATAACTGCAGAAACAGTTCTGATGCTTCAAGCTCCGTCATCGGTTAAACTGACTACCCTCTTCACCTGCCTCAGCAAAGGCCATTATGACTCAGGACTGCGATGGATTTTAAAACCATTATCGATGCATCTTTAAAATCCAAAAGAAACGTCTCCTCATTAGTTTAAAGAGGTGTTATTCTGCTCATGTTCAGGTTCCTCATCTTATTTAGAGGTTGTACCAGAGCAGGTTTACATGGTTATATTGTTTGTCATACTGCACATTGCTGCAGCTCCTCTTTTCAGCCTGTGTCGAAGGCTTCGTTTTAGCTATGGAGTGATACATCTTGTCTCTAAATGATCTTTGTTGGGAGTTGCACATGCTCAGTTCCTAGTTAAGGACTACTAGCCAATCAGAAGCAGAGAAGGGCGGGTCGGCGAGAAGCCGGTAAACGGCTCGGGTTCAGCCGTACGTGTTGCCGACCGGCTCGGCAACACGGACTGGAGCGAGAGTTTCAGAGCGGTGAGTTATTAATCTGTATCCATAAAGTTTTAACTGAGCTCTGTCTCTACATCACAGGAACAACTTTCTGTCCACTGACTGCCTGGAGGGTAGCTAGTGTTTGGAAGGGAGAGGAGAGCTGTGTGCTGCAGCGTGTCGGAGTCGCCGCTTGGCGCGTTTCCTTTTCATCTCTGTGACTTCGAGGCTACTCCCACAGGGAGCATTTCAGAATAAGAGCGTTTTTCCTGCCTGATTTTACTGAAGTGTTTACATTTTCTTGATTTGTGCTTCTACTATGATTAAGTAGGCTATGTAGTTTCATTGTTTCTTGTTTTGTCCGTTTTAACTGTGTGTGTTGTTGATTTATGATCGGTAGTCTGCACAGGGTGTTTTATTAATGAAAATTGACCGGGTTCTCTGTGCCGTTTCTGTGTCTGACTTCCTGCCCGGTTCATCTGCTCTGCGTCTTGACGCTTGTCTGTCGGGTGGACGGGGTAAAGCAAGGCTTAACACACCTGGTTAAGTATAAATAATACGTAAACTGTGAAGCTATGAGCCTGCTAGCCGCTAGGCTAACTTCTGTGTGCAATAGGCTTAAGATAATAAAGGTGACTACCAAGCTGTAGAAATTATTACCCGTCATCAAACATCACAGTCTGGCTGAGAGTGAGTTTGGGCTTTTAGGGAGGGGCGGAGGGCGCCGCTGTACAGGAAAGGGTGCGCTGGATTTATAACGCAAGACAAAACGAAACAGCAGCTGGGCGACCTGACGGTTTCCACATCTACAGTCTCATTTCTTTTGTTTAGTGTCAGGACGCAGGTCGAGAGGTAAATCGAGGACTCAGCTCCTCCATTACAACGTTCACATCGCTGCAGAAGGGACGTGAAAGTTTGAGCAGAGTGAGCTGAACCTAACTTTGAATGTTCACACCTCGCCTGTGATTTTTCACAGGACTCCCACAATCCTCCTCTGCTCTCACACTGATTTATAATGTGAGAGGACTCTCTCTCTCTCTCTGCCTCCGTCCTTGTTTAACCTTCTGTAAAACTGAGATCCTGCTTCTTATCTTCTAAAAAAATAGCAAATATCTGCCAGCGTGATAAGATGATGGAAAACAGAAACTACATTCAGAGACCGGAGCTGAGGTTTGAACAGACGAAAACAAAGCACCATTCTTCTTTTTTCCCATTAATTCACACAGATCAGAGCACAGGCTGGTAGGAACATTAGCATTCGAGCCAGACAGGCTGAAACACAGAACAGGAAGAAGCCAAGAAGCACAACAGAAAACATCAGAAACTAAAGAGCAGCGCAGAAACAAAGCAGCAGAAAGCTGTTTGGAGCATTAGCTCGTTAGCCAAAAAAGCTGAATGAATGACAAAGGCAGGTTCTGCTTTTCCTCTCCAGCTTAACATCTTAAAAGCATCAGTCTGCTCAGCCAGGTGTGGCAGAAACACTGACGAAATGTTGTTTCCTTTTTTCCCACGGTGAGGGAAAACGTGTGTTTCCAGTCAACAGGCAGGTGTCCGTTTAAGTCTTCTATCAGGACGCCGTCAGCAGACGCTGCTTTCTATGGAAATTGTGATTTCATTAGAGGGTGATGCATACGCCATATGGTTTGTTGATAAACTTGAAGGAACAAAGCTGCCAGGAAAATGACAGAATGGACAAACTGCCTCACAGAAAGTTGATTTTGATCACGATTTTGTGTTTTTCTAGCTGATAAACAAGAAAGGCGACAAAGATGACCAACTTCCACGGGCTTCGCGGCTAAAGGTCATCGCAGGCTGATAACTCGTCAGGATTTATGGATCTGATGAGCTGGATTTTGGAAAAATGTGACAATTCTCAAAAACAAAAAGCAGCAACTTTATTACATTCATTCCCCCGATCGGCACTTTCCCAAATCCCGTATCCTTCGTCTGTACCTGTGACGTGTGAGTGCTTTGGGCGTCAGATAATGGCCGACGTGCGCCCAGCGGGGACGAGTGAGAGTTGAACAGTGAAGCTGCTCAAAGCCTGCATGAAGGGGTTCCATGTAGGCCCAAAAAATGGGTTTCTTTACTTTGTTATTATCATCTATAGTTGTTAGTGACATAATAAATTTAAATGTTGTTGGAATAAATTATTATTTTGCTCCATTAAAATAAATAGATTTAGGAAAACGTTTCAAGTTTTTCGCTCATATTTAAAACTTTCTGCACATTAAAAATCCAACCCACACGTGTGTGTCCAGAAAAAAATTGACATAACAAGAAGTCATTGTTTTAGTCAGCGCTCGGTCGGTTCAGTTTGTTATTTGCTAAGTGATAGTAAGAAATAAACACACATTATTAACAGGTTACCGTTAGTCTCGGGTTCTACCATTCGGCCATCGGTGTTTGGCAAGTGAGACTTGTAGGTGGGCCGATTAATGATCCAAGTCAGACAAATATACTGAGCCAAAAGACTTTTTGTTGGTGCAGCATGGCGCGCAGCGGCTTCGTCCATTCATTGTACAATCTTTGTGTGTGTTGGATGCTGATATATCGTCCAATATCGATATAGCGGCCGATATATCGATATCAGACGATATATTGTCCGATATCAATATATTGGCTGATATCGGTGTTTCCCGCATTCAGACTTTATGATCTGTTCTTAAACTGATTAAGTGAACCGTGTCTGTTTAGTTTCACTACAGAAAAAGCTGCCATGTGTGTCATCAGAATGATGACACTAAATCCTGATTGATCCCCCGCCGGCTTTATTAACACGTTGATTTCACACTGAAACTGATAGACTGACCTTAATGAGTCGGTACACACCTGATGGTAATACTGTGGGTTATACTCAGCCGTGGAATGGAAGTACTGTAAGGACAAGTTTGAGGTACTTGTACTTTACTTGATATCAGTTTATGCTACTTTATACTTCTACTGCACTACATCTCAGAGGCAAATACTGTATTTTCTACTCCACTACATTTATCTGACAGCTTTAGTTACTAGTTACATTACAAATGAAGATCTTTACACAATAAATAACAACAATGCTTCTTGTATATTTTGTAAGTAAAATATATCAAAGTGCCCAACAGTCAGTCTGACATTGACTCTCATGCCTTCCCACCGTCAGTGTCGGCCCAACACATCAGAGCCCACTATTTTACTGCAAATAATTATTTCATATGTTTTGATATCTTTACATTTATTTTGATTTCTGTTTATTTTTGTTGTGCACCTTGTCGCCAAAACAAGTTCCTTGAAAGTATAAAAACAGCTAAATAAAAAAATCTCTCATTTTGATTCTGTTTAAATCAGTTCACATCAGATTAATAACAATCCAATAACATAATATATAACAGAACAAACGGGGGTCTTTTTCAAGCATTATGGGTACTTTTACTTTTGATACTTTAAGTACATTTTGCTGATAATGCTTAAATTATTCACTATACAGTATATCCACAACACACAGGATGAAGTCATGGTGTTAGCTGATACAGTTTGGTTACTGGCGAGTGTGTGTGTGATGCGTACGTACGGTCTGAGCTCTGGTTTCAGTCGATATGCGGAGTGGATTTGTGTTTACTTGAGCCTTTAGTCAATACTGTTGCCTGTCTGAGTGTGTGTGGGACTACACAAGCTCACACACTCATTATCACGGTCACACACACACACACTGGTCAGCTTTGGCAGCGCTCAGATATTTTCACATGCCGCTTCCTCTCAATATCAGCTGTCACATCCAATAGGAACAGAGACAAAGAGATGGTAGGAACAAAAATCTGGCAGCGTTTTGGTTCCTACCCTCCTGTCAGAGCAGATGAACTCACTGGTTTCACTGGGGTTTAATTCAGCTCCTGATACAACTCTCAGGAATCTACATGTGAGTGAAAGGAGGCTGTCAGGTTTGATTCCTGGTGAACAGGCCTCAATATTTTTGTTTTATTTCCCCAAAATAAATAAATGTGGGCAGCGGTTCATAGATTCATTTAACTGTTTAACACATTCTCACTGCCACAAGACCCCTTGGCGTTGCTTTTTAACGCCCTGGGTACCATTTAGTGTCCACGTTCAGGGCTCTGCGGTCAAGTTAGCAACAATACATTTGCAACGTCCAGTTAGACGAAAGATAAAAGTACTTGTTAATGCTGCGAAACCTGCACGTTGTTAACATCGTGAAGCATCGCAATCTGGTTAGGTTTAGGCACCAAAACTACTTAATTAGGTTCAGGAAAACAGTCATGGTTTGGCTTAAAATACAATGTTACGTACATCAGTTAACTTACTTACGTAACTGAATTAAAACAATTCAAAGTTTACAAACACCATTGTCCTGGTTGTACATTTACATTTGCTGCTCCAATTTATGGTGAAAATGTCTTTATTTATATAAAGGGAAACAAAAAAATCAGATGACAGTTGACAGTTCATAAATATAAAAATATAAGAATAAAATGCAGTAAACAGCTGCTTGTTTTTGTAGCTTAAGTTACTTTATTTGGACAACGCACATTTGTTTTTTTATATTTGAAATGCATTGCATGTTTTCTTAGTGTGCAAATAAATCTTTCTCAAAGCATTTTCATTTATTAGTTAACATTTCTTGGTGCAAGCTATTTTCAGAAAATTTTTAACACATGCTTTCAAAAAGTTGTTGGGACATGTCCCTAGTGTAAATGACACCTATTCACAGAGATCCTGAATAAAAGCCAGATCCCAGAGTAAAAAGTACTACTACTGCTGCTGCTAGATTTTTAGAGGCTGCCAACCCAACATGGCCGCCACATTAACACGTGTGCTAAAAACAAAGCGGCAGGCTGAGCAGCAGAGAGGAGGTGAGGCGTTCAGGATCTGACAGAGTTTCTGACATTTGACTATAAAAATCTGAAACGAGTTCAGACTGAAGGATCACAGCTGACGGAGAGGCTAACCTGACTGCAGCCTGTCAGCCGGCCTCCTGCTGCGCCACACGGTAACCACGGCAACCACGCGAGCATGCGTGCGAAGGAATCAGCTTGACTCACACCATCTCCAATCACTCAACACACACACGCAGAGATGAGGTGAGATGTCCTCTAGACTGTGAAGCGTGTCCTCATCCCGCCTCGCTGTCTCTCTGCTGCTGCAGCCAGCGATAACACGAACACACAAACACACCTTGGATTTATTCTGTGTGTGCGCCCGTGGCCGACGTATCACCCTCTGAATACTAACACACACACTCACACACACACACAGTGGTGGAGGACATGACATCTGTTGTTCAGAGGCACCATCAGTGGCACCATGGAGGTTCCCCATGATCGATGCTAACTGTCCTCAGGAAGTCACATCAACACAACGGCAAGAGGGGGAGGGGGGGGGGGGGGTCCCTAAAGCCCTGTGTATACTTAACAATGCGTAGGCGCAGACGGGCGTCGGCAATGCAAACAGAATCATTCACATACTTGCCTGCATACTTTGCATGTACCTGGAGAATTAAACGTGGATCCACTAGGGGGCAGATCAGGACCGGATCATCCCTCGCCGACACCGGATTATCGTCCTTGACGACCTCCGAAGTTGCACAACGTAAACAAACCAAACACAGCGACACTCGAGGAGGTTTTGATTTTGAGACATCATAACGATCTCTGTAATTGTGAACTAGCTCCAGGAGTCTTAGTGTAAACATCCCGCCATGAATCTCCTTATTTAAAGTCTGCTTCTTCTTCTTCTTCTTTTGCATTTAATGACGGTTGGTTTGCCAACCTGCATACCGGCACGTTCATGTGCTGAATTGCATCTCGCGGACGTGTAGCGTTAATTCCTGGAGACGTGCACAACCTACGCTCTAAAGGAACGCAGGATACGTGTACCAATAGGTGCCCCGCGGGCCAGATTGCTTTGATAGCAGAAATATAAAAAATAATGAGAAATTAGATCTCAGTCATGACAGCAACTCATATAATCACTTCCTCTTAAGTGATTGTGCCTCCATTCACCTGAGCCACAGCCGCTTGTAACAGCTTGAAAAAACTTTTGCCCGATGCCAGACCTATTTGCCGACCCCTGCCTCAGAAGAAAAAGGTGCTCCGCATGTCTAATACCTGGTGCACACCAGAGGATTATGTTTTAAAAACGTGGGATACCAGCCCGTTCTCATTCCCAGAGCGCCGAATAGCTACACTTTTAAGCATCTGGTACCAACGCACATGGCACCCTTTCGCCTCATAGTCCAACGCACTGGGGGGGAGCCCTTTAACGCCAATGTTCAACCCTAAAAGTAGGCCTACTATAAATAACAGAGAAGTACAAGTAAGGAGGTGGTTGGGATGGACAGGTGGGGAAAAAAAAAAAGGACTTTCGTCTAAGAGACTGATGTACGTTTCCTGTGTCAAACAAAAACTCTACAGTGATTCTGTATAGTATGTTACATAAGTTACATAAGTAGAGTTACTTTACTTACGTAATTTAAGTCACGTAAGTAAAGTAGTTATTTTAACCCAAACCATGATCTTTTCCTAACCCTAACCAAACTGTGACAATTCACAACGTTAACCACTTATCCAAAAAAAGGTTAAAGTCAAGGGCAAACCTTTGTCGGATAACGATGACCTGGATGACTGAGAACCTTCACAGACAACTTTAACCACTAGTTTTATATTGAAAGTATTTCTGGACACTGCATATTTATTCTTGCTAACTTGACCGCAGAACCTGACCCGCACATAACAACAAACCTAAAGGGAACCCAGGGCGTTAAAAAGCGACACCAAGAGATACCGCAGACATAATGTCAAAATTAACCGATGTTTATATTTTAATCATAAAAGCACACGGTTCAGTCCAGACGCAGGACCACACACACACAACGGTTTCAGAGTGGCGGCTCCGAAGACTTGGGATCTCACAGAATCTCGCGTCGTCAGCTGGTCGACCTTGTGTGTGCGGTGTTTTGAACAGAAAAACAAAAGAAGAGAATCAAACTGTGAATGAACTCGAGGCTGAGAAGAGGGAATCAGCAGGTTCATATATTTTATAGAGCAGATACACAACACACTGGTGAAACCATAGCCTGTATAAAAGATGTGGACATAGCCGCCGTCACTCGTTGGTGTATGGATCGCCGTTTTGAAGCTTCCAGTTAGGCATTTTGGCCGTCGCCATCTTATTTTTTTTAAACCAGAAATAACCATAATTGGACGAGAGGGTGGAGCTAGCTAGTTTGACAAAGCTTTCTGGGAAATGTAAGAAATCAGATATGAGAGGACACAGAAGAGAAACCAGAACAAAAACCCCAAACGGCAGCTCAGTCGATCTGGAGCTTAAATATTCCCATCATGCTTTGTTCATCTATGACGCCCAGTGTTATCCATAAATAACAGGATTTATATCACATCATATTGTATCCCATATTTCGCTTCAGGCAGGCGACGGACCTTATGTTAACCCAGAAATAAGTCCTCAGTAACTCGCCAAAATAAACCACAGTGCACAAACACAGCAGACAGCAGCAGCTGCTCTGTCTGAGTATTATTATCTCTCAGGTTTGGATGTTGCCTTTGACCTTCACCTTTGAAAGCTCCTCATTAGTTTGCGGGTCTGTCCTCAGGGGAGGGAGTCTAAGGTCTGTGCAGTTACACTGCAGAGGAATAAACAACTCCCAGTAATACTTACAGCCACAACGACCTCCTGCTCCTCCTGCCATTTAAATCCTGTCATTGTATTTTAAAGCGGATCCACTTTAAGGCCAAACATATCGGCCTTTTTGGGACCCAATAAAGCCATCGGGGGACGAGACCCAGCTACAGGTTGGTGTTGCTGTTCTCTTTACAGACAAGTTTATTAGCCTGTAATTGTTTACAATTTGGGAAATTGTTGAAATTAAAAGCATGTTGAATTACATCATTCCCCAGAACTAAACACCACAGTGATTAAACCTCTTCTGAAAAAGCCCAAACTTGATCCAGATGTTTTAGCCAACTATAGACCTATATCTAACCTTCCATTTCTCTCTAAGGTCCTGGAGAAAGCAGTTGCTAAACACCTGTGTGACTTTCTACAGAGCAATAGTTTATTTGAGGATTTTCAGTCAGGATTTAGAGCTCATCATAGCACAGAGACAGCACTGGTGAAAATTACTAACAACCTCCTTATTGCATCAGACAAAGGACTTGTCTCTGTACTGGTTTTATTAGATCTTAGTGCTGCATTTGATACCATTGACCATCAGATCCTATTGCAGAGACTGGAATATTTCATTGGCATTAAAGAAACCGCTCTAAGCTGGTTTAAGTCCTATTTATCAGATTGATTTCAGTTTGTACATGTTAACGATGAGTCCTCCATGCACGCCAAAGTTAGTCATGGAGATCCTCAAGGATCTGTCATCTCCTCCTCAGATGATACTCAGTTATATCTATCAATCAAGCCAGATGAAACTCATCAGTTAGCTAAACTTCAAATGTGCCTTCAGGATGTTAAAACCTGGATGACCTGTAATTTTCTAATGTTAAACTCAGATAAAACTGAAGTTATTGTTCTGGGGCCTAAGCACCTCCGTGACACATTATCTAAAGACATAGTTTCCCTTGATGGCATCGCCCTGGCCTCCAGCACCACTGTGAGGAATCTTGGAGTTATCTTTGATCAGGACATGTCGTTAAAGTCTTGCATTAAGCAAATTTCAAGGACCGCCTTTTTTCACCTACGTAATATTGCGAAAATCAGGAACATCCTGTCTAAAAATGATGCAGAAAAACTAGTCCATGCATTTGTTACTTCTAGGCTGGATTACTGCAATTCTTTATTATCAGGCTGCTCGAAAAAGTCCATTAAGACTCTTCAGCTGATTCAGAATGCTGCAGCACGTGTTCTGACAGGAACCAGGAAAAGAGATCACATTTCTCCTGTTTTAGCTTCTTTGCATTGGCTTCCAGTAAAATCCAGAATAGAATTTAAAATCATTCTTCTTACCTACAAAGCTCTTAATGGTCAGGCACCATCTTATCTTAAAGAGCTCATAGTACCTTACTACCCCACCAGAGCACTGCGCTCCCAGAATGCAGGGTTACTTGTGGTTCCTAGAGTCTCCAAAAGTAGA